>NW_009210950.1:10433-11644 GCF_000690835.1 Fulmarus glacialis
CCCAAGCCGAAACCAGGACACTCATCCATAGGGGGTCAAAGCTTCCTCCTATTTCTTAGTGAGAAAGAAGTTGCAAGTTTGTACTCTCCCGCCCAACCCGTAAGTATTTTTGAAGTTTGGCTGTTTGCATTTAGAACCAAACATCCTTTTCTTTTCAGTTTCCTTTTTCTGAGATCCTGGATACTTTCCCCTTATCGACAGCACTGTAATGTAACTCTCCTGCAGCCAGCTCAGGTCCCCTGAATATGAGTGGGATCAAAATGCGATTGAGCGATGTTTTACTGTGCTCAGGATCAGGTTTGCTCTTCTAGGTGTTCTGCCTACGCAGTTGGAAATGTTGGTGTGGTTGGCAGTCTTTTATCCTGGTTCGTGGGATTCACGGTTGCCAAGTTCCAGTTTTGACCTTCACGAACAGGATTTTGTCTGCTCTTGTGGGGTTTTTTGTGATCCTTGAGCAGGTCCGTCTGTGGCTTCCAGCCCTATTCCTTTCCTTTGATCTCTTTGCTCTACCCTGCAGGCTGCATCAGCTTAAGAGACCGTCACCCCATCAAAATGAAGCTGCTGGGAGTATTAGCCTTTGAAAAGCATGTCACTGTTAAGGTGCTCTTTTTACTGGCCTTAGGTCTTGCTTGAGTTTGTGTCAGGTGCCAAAGGATCAAGGCAGGAGTACCTGTTGTGAAGAACAGAAAAGAACCGAGCAGCTAAGAGTTGAAAAATACTGGGCTTTATATTCACTGTTGTTTAAAATGGTACTGTCACCAAAACGATGGAAGAACTTTTCAGCCTTCTTTCCATCTGCACCAGCTTTAGTACCCAGGGAAGGAGAGGTTGTGCTTGGCTGATGCTACGTGGACCACTGACTGCGTAAACAAACCTGGCCTGCTTCTTACGATAACGCAAATTATCTGCGTGTAAAAACATAGCCTGGAGGCGTGACTGTGCTCCGCTAGGTCAACAATGACGCCGCTTAGTGCTGACATACTAATTTTTATAGCTAAATTCATTAATACTTTTAGATTACCCAGGGTGTAGGTGTAAGGACCAAGAGCTGCATGGGTTTTTTTTCTGGCATCCTGTACATCTATTAACGTAGTCAAACTAATTGCGTGATTAAGATGAATAGGACTTAATAATGGAGAAAACATGATGGCAAAATTGATGAATCTGAAATAGGGGGAAATTGTTGAACTGATATGTTCGCAGCAGTAGAA
>NW_009210950.1:11658-129718 GCF_000690835.1 Fulmarus glacialis
TATACATATATTAAAAAAAAAAAGGAAGGGATTTTGGCAAATCCTATGCTTATTATATTTCCTTTTTCTCTAATTTTCCTTAAAAATAATACTACTTATTCATGATGCTGCTGCAGTAATTGAACCACTGGAAGGAGAAGAGGGAAAAAAGCTACCTGTATAAATTACTACTTGAGACCTGTTCTGTTTTGACAGATGTCAAGGCTGGGTAGCTTAGCTTGTTCTACTGTTTGTATGAAAAGGGCTTGGTATCACTAGAACGCAGACTAATATCTTTCTGTGCTTCTGAATGTGGATAGATCACATTGCAACAGATTTTATAATTTTTTTTCTTTTCCCCCTAGTCATAACCTAGTGACTCTGAGAGAATAAATTGATAAAATATTCCCTGGTTCTTCTGCAGGGTGTTGCTGCAGCAGTGGGAAGTTAAAGGGGAAGAGAAAGAGGCAGCCTGCCTGCTGGAAGGAATAATACTCGTGGTCTGTTAGTGTTTCTGTTTAGATTTAGGAAAACCAGTTACAAAATTAGTTGAAATCTAAAGGAAGCAATCTGCTACTGTACATTAAGCTCCTCTGATTTTACAGTTAGTATTTAGAGTGTGTGCTGGTTGTAGGTGATACATGTATGTGGCCTTCACTTAGATCTCTTGCTTCAAAGTTTTTTGGTCTTATTGTTCAGGACTTGCCTATTTTTATACCTTAAAAAAAAAGTCTGTAACTTGTGTATTAAATAGATGGCACTAAACTAAATAAATGGATTTTCTGGACTTTTATCTAAGTGTACTGCTTTCAGTTGTACATAGGATGGGCGACAGTCTCGTCTCTGCCGCTTGCATGGCACGTACCCCTTCCATTTATTTCAGATAGGAAGTTTTTGCTCCATTACTTCCACCAGCCTTTCTGGTTTTGTTTCTGCTTTTAGGTTTTTAGCTTGTACTCACCTTTATTTGCTGTCTGCTGCTACTAAATACTGAGATTTTTGGATGTATCCATTAGCTTCATCTATAAACTGATAATTTAGAAGGAACTTATCTTAGAAAACTAAAGATTGTATTTAGTTCTCAGTTCTTCATTTTTCTCGGTTTTTTATGAATCCTTTGGAAGAAAACTCTGACTGAGGTATAATTTCATAACATGGATTTCTGATTAGTGATGGAATCGCCCTGAACGAGAAATCCTGAATGCTGTTTCCAGGGAAGTGAGATTTATTGTACCCCAGTCGCTAATGATGTTGTTCTGCACTTGAAGTTTCCGTGAGGCTTTTGCTGTTGCCGCGTATACTATCAGTTTTATTACACTTGCTTTCCTTGCTGTGCACTGCTTCGAGCAGACTGAGTAAGGTAAAAAAAAATTTTTTTTTTAATTCTCTGCTGAATATTAAGACTGCAAACTATTGGCAGTTCGTGTATTGGTTTCCTATTCTCAAAATACTGTGTATAAACACATTTTTTAGCTGGCTGTTAAGGTCAAGCTGGCTTCTGTGGGTATTGCTTCTAGCTTTCCCTAGTGGCATCCATGACTTGCTAAATTGATTGTCTTAAAGATTGGTTATGCAACGGTTCTGTTTAGTTACAATTCAGCGTTTTTAAAAACAAGAGGTTTTTCTCAAGGCGGTAGAAGTCGAGGCCTTTCCTTGGATATCCACTGCCTTTCCACTGAGTGCTGCTCTTCAAGTCAGACACTTGCTCTCCTAGCTTCGTCCTGGGCTGTCAGTGAGCCTCCAGGAGCAGGAGCAGCATGTTAATATGCCTCCGCTGATTTTCAGAGCATTAATAAATGGAAATACAACAGTGCATGGGCTGTTGAAACTTCAAGTCCACCCCTTTGTTCCCCAAGACTTCAGAGAGCAATGGGTTAAAAAATTTAAAAAAAAAAAAATAATGCTACTTGTTATGTTGAGGCACCCTTGAGATGAGCAGGCTCACCCTGGCTGTGTGCTTCCCACACCAAACACCCCACAGTTTGTTTGTGGTGGCAACCTGCAAAGCCGATGGACTTTCTAGTCCAATGTTGGCAGGCTTTTTTTTCGGTGGTGTCAGTGTCATGTCTTCTGTTCATCCAACATTGATCCATGTTGGTTGAATAGAGCAGTATAAAGTTAAATATCTTATTCGTACTGTTGCTTTTTTTATTTAAAAGAATGGGGGTAAGCACCAGGAGGTGTCTGTTTTGTGGTGGTGTGGACATGTTTAACTTCAAAACTCTCTGCAGACTTCATGTATCGCTGCACTGTGTGACCTAGTTATGTAACTTAGCAATTTTTAAAAGAAACCAACTTAGAAAGCAAAAGACCTTGTTTTTTGGAGAACATGGTGTTGAGGGAGTGTGTGGGCGATCTGAAATGTCTTCTGGTTTGCAAGGACAAGGAACAAATTAAAAAGAAGAAAAACAAACAATTTAATGGTGATGGAGCTGTAGCTCTAGGAAGGATAGACTGTGGGCGTACATCCATTTTGTCTTGTTGCAGAAGATTATTCCTCATCGCAGAAGGTCATAAAAATCTCACTGCTGAGTATTAGCAGATAATCTTGCTAAAAGTTTAAAATGTTTTACTAGCAGTAAATATTTAAGGCCTTCATTTACAGCAATCGGGGGACTGTGAATACATACCTTAGCTTGCAAATAAGCACTAAATTGTCACCTCAAATGAAAACTGAATGGTGAAATGTGAAATTAACTGCCCAGGTTGCTAATTATTACAAGTTGTGTAGACATTAATTACTCAGTACCTGATTTATTTTTTTTTATCACTGACCTTTCTTGTTTGGTATTTTGTAATTGGTTACAAGTGATTAGAGATATTTCTGATCACTTATAACTTTCCCTTCTGGCACTTCAATCCCGGTAAGCGAAGATTTAATATAACAGAGTGATAGGAACAAGAAATGAAGGGGAACTAATGGTCCCCTCCCATCCCTGGTAGGTATAGCCTGTTAAGTTCTGCTTGCTCTTTCATGCACAGAATCACTCAGATGTGACATTGAACAATATCCTTTGCGCCGTGTCCTTCAGCTGAGGCAGGCTTTTGGCCAGGTGGAAACTTGAAAAGGTAGTGTGGAAATACAGAAGTATTAGAAGATCCCATCTGTTTTTGTGAAGCTTTGGTGGACTCTTTCCAGAGGCACCAGCAAGCGGAGCGGCTGGTGATGGTTTGGAGAGCTCATGCAACCCCTCTTCCTTGCGGAGGGGGAGTTAAACCTGGGTCTTGTACAGCATTAGAGCTACTACATGGGCCCTTGACATCTCATTAAAAATTAAGAAGATTATAAACCTGCAGCTTACAGTGATGATGAATAAAATGTGGTTGTTTTCTTAGTGAGGAGCTGGTACAACCCATCCCCTTCTGTTGCTTGGAAAACAAGTTGTAGTGGACTGCAAAGATGTTGTTTTATCTTGGTAATGAAAAAACACATGCAAAAAGCCTGACTGTATCTGAATTTTCCCTCTGTGTCATCAAAGCCTGACATGTTCAGTTAAAATAACCTTTTGTAAGTGGTTGGGTTGATGCACTATATGCAAATGAGCAAAGGATCTCTTAATCAGCAGTTTGGAGAGACTAGAGTATCACTCCCAGACAATGCAAAACAATTTAATGCATTTCATTACTTTGCATTTAAAGCAGAAAGGTGACAAACACATCGTCCTCTCTGAATGCAGTCTCCTGTAGTTATTGTGGGCTTTTTACTGATATGTGGACTCTTCACCTGTATCTCTACGTGGGAAAACAGCTTTGAAAGAACATCTCGTTCAAACAGGTGCTGCTTCTCTGGGTACAGTCAGGAAGCAGTGTCTTCTGAGCCTATTCTGATGGAGCAGGGAAGCCCATTTTAAGTAATAGAAGACAATTTTAAGGGTTATGTAGCTTACAGGTTCAATTTATGAATCACTGATGAATCATTTTGAGAGTTCTTTGACAGTCTCTCCAAGGAATTCTGGTGTCTAAAGATTATTTTATTATCAATATGCAGTCATGCAGGTCAATGTTCTGTTCATTTGTGAAGCAAATAACATCAAACAAATGGTATTGTAAAGCCTAAAAATCCAATATGTGTAATGCTCATCCTCACTTAATGAGACCAAGGTATTTTGCTACCTCAAAATAACACTTCGAAATATTTAATTTTCACTTTTTTGTTGTAATAAACCATATGGGATCTCTATTTTGACAGCATTTTACTTTGAAGTTAAACCTATCAAACCCTGGGAGAGCTATGACGGTGATTAGATGCTTTGAGTTTTTCCTCTGTGAGATAGATTACACTTGCAAAACGCTTTTGGCTGACTCACTAAACAATGTTTAAATGCGCAGGAAATGCTTCTGTGACAAATGCGTACTGGATTTATATTTCAGCTTCAGAAAACTGCGTCTTTTCTGTTTAGCTCCCCTAATCAATCTATTGTGTTAATAACTGTCTGAATTCACGAACAGGAGGCAAGCCAAGGATTCAAATGTTACCGAGGAAGGGCTGCACCATGTCTCAGCTGCAGCTGGTAGACGATGCTGAGTAAAGCGTGGGTTCCTGTTGTGCAAGGCGTGTGCTTCGGCAAGGAAACGATGTGGCTGATGCTTGATACCCTCTTTGCTGGACCTCTTGCTGTTCTTCTGTTGATATAGGTAGTAAAACTGGGGGATACTTCAGAGTTAGTGTCCTCTTGCTTTGTTTTCGAGAGGGCAGCAGAGCCAGGTCTAGGGCAGAGGTGGGTGGGCAGGGGCTTTGCCCTGAGAAGTGCCCTCCAAGAGCAGGAATAGGGACAGCAATAGGAGCAGTTGCAGGGAACATCTTTCTTCATGAAGGCCGATAGGACTGCTGGAAAGGAAAATAAGCAAGAGCAGCTTCAGAAGCACTTGATTATTTAATAACCTGTATTAATAAGGCAATAGGCTAGCACGCTTGTGGTTCTCCCATTTCTTTAGCTTCTTGTTAAGTGAGGAATGTTGTGTTTATAGAAAGTGAAAGGTTTGAAGGGTATCAAGTTTGTATTAGAAAACAGAAGCAGGGAAAGCTATTAAACAGTATATCGGGGATTTCAAAGACAAATCTGCAGTCTGAGGGCTTCTGGAATGCCTAATTTGAGATTGGAGTGAAGCAGAGAGATGCAAAGTCTCACAGTTTCCCGATTTAAGCTTGCTTAGAAACAGTGGATTTGGAAGATAGGACAATGAGTAGTCCATTGGTTTGGCAGGCAATACAAAACAGTGACAGAGTAAGCTAGTTCGATAAACCGAAGCCCAGAATAGAACTAGGGACAGTAAAAAGATGAAAAAACGTCAGCAGATGAGTTGCTGCCTGTTTGAAGTGACCAAGGGAAAATTTAGTTTGGGGGATTTAGAGCCTGATGCATCAGTAACACTCCTGCCATCGACCAGGCTTGATTCCCTCCCATAGAGAAATACCATCTGCAGTCTTACCTCATGTAAGTACTCTGAGGAAAGATGCATTATGAATGTCAGTATTTGCATATTATGCTAATAAACTTCCAGGTGGGAAACGCACCTCAGCTTTCTGTGGGATAGCTTCTTTCAGCTCAGTCTGCATTAGTGTGTCAATATAAACTTGGAGAGTAATGTACGGCTTTCTGCTGGCAGCAGACGAGAGATCAGCACTTCTTCAGGCTCTCATCAGTACTCCCAGTTGCCAGCTCCCAAAGAACTGCCTCCACCTAAAAAGTAGATTTTTTTGTGTGTGTAATTATACAGTATTTCTGTAAAATGAAGTGGTGCCTTTCTATTTTTATTTTCTATCCTTAAGTGATTTTTTTTCCTTGAAGTATGTGCTGTTCCTTTACATAAAATGAGGGTTGTGCAAAACTGAATTTCTTTTTTAGATTTCTTGGAAGTTGTAGCTTTGAGAACAACTGGAGTGGTGACTGGGGAGCCACATTAAAAGAGCGTTGTTGCCTTTTCCTTTGGAGACGACTTCATATCTGTGTTCTGAAGTTTTTTCAAAGCCTTCTGTTGACAAGGGATGCAGAAAATACTGAAGCTGCTAAATTCAGTTTGTAGTGTGCTGTCTTCCATCGTGTCACCTAGGGGAGAGAGCACTGTCTGTTTCCCTCGTACCTGTTAGGTCTGTTCTTCACTTGGGATGAAGGTGTGCATTTGAATTGATTGGGAGCTATGGCCAAACCCTCCAGGCTATGGGAGGTTTTTTATTATTTAGCAAAATTGCTTGGGCACTGCTGCATGTTTGGGGATAATATAATTTAAGTGCTTTAGGTTTTCAAGCCTGGAAGTCCAGGTTCAGTGCTCCTCGTGAGGATAATGTACAATTACTTTAATCGCCATCTCAAACACATGACTATGAAGAGCAATGATCAGCCTTTTGCAATTACTATGGGATGAAATACTGTACTGAAAGTAAAACATTCTGAATTTGCCTATTCCCTGGTTTTCAAGTCAATACCTTTCTGCCAATTCAGGGTTTCTAGAAATTGTCCACAAAAGGGTTTCTAGAAATTGTCCACAAAAGGGTTTCTAGAAATTGTCCACAAAAGGGTTTCTGTTGTTGGAAGCTGAAATTTCTGAAGGATTTGAGTAGGTACATGCTGCTGGTTTGATCGGTGAAGTAGACAGAAGTCATAATGTAGAGGTTTTTTTAACCTGTCACCTGTTCCTTCTACCCCAAAATTACTCAGTATCCAAAGCACTCAATGGGCATATGGGAGATCAGATGTCCTGCTTGAGTGAATATCTAACCAGTGTGAGCAGCTCCAACAGAAGAAAGCAGTAATAGCCTTGGTAGTAAATGCATTTGCTGGGATTGTGGGGGAGGAGAAAAATGAAGATTTGATCCAGTGTCTCCCACATGAGTACCAAAAAAAACCCCACCCTAGCTCAATTATGCACACAAGCATGACAGGGATTTTAAAAAAACAAACCCAACCAAATGCATTTCTGAAAGTTGTGTGACAGGTGTTTTGTATGAAACCTCTTTTCTGCTTTGGCTCTCTGCCCTACATGCCCACATAAGTTCAGGAATATTTTAGAGATGGATAGGCAAGTATAAAGAAGATCAGAATTTTCAAAGTAAAAAACCAAAAAACTGGAGTTTTTTTCTTTGTTTTCAGCAGCAAGGGAGGGGTTCGTAGGTGTCTAAAAATATGTAGCAGTGTTGGAGACTTTCTTAACTTGTGCAAGTTGTTCTCCTAAACTTTCCATGACTGAAGTGGTAAGTTGAACAGTTACAGTAAATAGTGTAATATTTTGATTGGTATGAAACCCTTCATTTCTTCTTGATGTCTAATTAGCGTAGCTCTGAATGTCAAATATTTATCCGCTCTACCCAGTGTTGTGCTCACTTCAGTGGGGCTCCATCTGGCTCTGCCTTCCTTGAAGCCTGTTCCTCTACGAACGAGCTTGCCCGTGCTCAGCACTGGTGCTGGATCCCACCTGTTGCCCATCAGGTCGCTTGGACTGGAAGGGAGCTCTTCCCTCCAGCAAATCTGGGTGGCAAAGTAGCGCTGTGCAAAACCACAGATGAGCCAGTCTGCAACTCCCTTCGCTTTGTGAGTAACTCCGAAGCGCAGGCTGAAAAACGTCACACCACGTCCTTACTGACAGCTGCTGATTGCTTTGAGTGGTAGGAATTTGTTAGGTGAAGCCATGATATGCCTGTGGACTACCAGTAATGAAATTCCTTAGCACAAAATCTCCCACACCAAAACTGGTAAGAGCGTGTGGTGTGGAAGCGTTTTGCATTCTCGAGGACTTCAGTAGCAACTATATTACAGACTTGAACAGAAGCAGGGTTTGTGACTGGTGGTGACTACTTCATCTTGAGTTATAATACAACCTACAACCCTTCCGTTAGAAAATGGATGACCAGGCCAAAATGTCAGACTTTTTTTGTGCCACTCCTATCTGGGATGTGTTGCTAGTGCAAAAAAAAGCTTGTATTTCTTAGTGTGTTTGCTACATTATGGTGCTCACCCAATTCTAGTTTCATAAATGTATCTTCTGCATCTATCACATGTATTTTGTGTGTCCCATAGTGTCGTGGCAGGCAGCCAAATACCACGCAGCCGCTCCCTCACTCCCCCCCGCCCCGCCCCCCAGTGGGACGGGGAGAGAATCGGAAGGGTAAGAGTGAGAAAAACTCGTGAGTTGAGATAAAGACAGTTTAATAGAACAGAAAAGGGAGAATGATAGTGATAAAATATACAAAATAAGTGCCACACAATGCAATTGCTCACCACCCGCGCTGACCGATAACCAGGTAGCGATCGGTACTTCCTGGATCCCGCCGACCATTCATATACTGAGCATGACGTCACATGGTATGGAATACCCCATTGGCCAGCTGGGCTGGCTGTCCTGATTGTGTTCCCTCCCATCTTGTGTCCCTAGCTCAGTCAGTAGGCATGGGAGCTGTCCTTGGACTAGCAGGGTACTTAGCAGCAACTGAAAACATCAGTGTGTTATCAACATTCTCCTCATACTAAATCCAAAACCCAGCACTAGCAAGAAATTTAACCCTATCCCAGCCAAAACCAGGACACATAGCCAGCTACTGAACATGTGAAGCTATATGATTTAAAACATGTTTTGAACCAGTTTCCCATTGTCTTTCTACTTTTCAAAATTTGATTAGCGAGTAGTTTGGATGATCCAATGGTTGTACTAGGACTTCTTGGGAAACGGCTGTGCTTCAGCCCTTTCTTTGGGATTTAGGTTGGTTTGTCAACTGAGAGTTGCACTGAGTGATGGGGGGGAAAGCTGGGGATTTATGTCGCTTTGGCAGACCAAGAGCAGTGGGGAAAGATGGGGATTCGCTGTGAGAGGCTTTAGCGGCTGAAGAGTTTCAGCCCTTAATGAAGTCAGAGTTGAAAAAATAAGGTTCAAGTAGTCCGGGGTGGAATGGCTGAACGCCAGTGTAATGTGGAGAGTCTGCAGTGAGCAATGGACTGGTGAACGGCGCATCGTGGCGGGGGGCTCTGAGAGGGAGACCTCAGTGGGGTGGGGGGAAACTGCATCAAGCGGTGCAAAAGATCTATAGAGTATCTGACCAGTTTACTGCTTTCATCTTGTGGTACTTTGAAAATAGCAAACTAAAAATAATCGAAGACAACCTCTTTCTCTGCAAGATAAGTTAACGTGGACAAGAATTAATTTAATGACTTAAAATATCAGTATAAATATCAGTATAACTGACTTTCCATATGAATTTCTACTTTCAGGTATTGGAAATTTGACTGAAGTCTACATATCATGCACTGGAGAAGGTAACAATTCTTTAACACTAATCTTGATTTGTTGGTGATATTAATTTCTCTTCTTTCCTAATATTGCATTGAACGTCAAAATCTTCTTTGCATTGTTTGTGCCTTAAACTAAAGAATCTGCCCCTTAGTTTCTCAGTACATTGAGAGTGGGTTTTGCTTACCTTTTTAAAAAGAATATATCAGAAATCTGCATTTATGTTCTTAGGGTGTATATATTGCATTTAGGCAGTTCTGCATGGAAGGTTTATAGAAAACATGGAACAGCTTGCCTTCAGAAAACTGTTTTTGTAAATGTACCATTGTTTAAAAGAATGTATATAACTTAAAGAATGAATCTTTTACAAAAGGATGTTTATATCTTGTTATCAATAGTGTTTTCTCTGGTTTGGCTTTTATTTTTCTTGTCATGAGATTTTTGAAATTGGTGTTTAATTAATCATTGAATGATTCACTCTCCAGTTGAATTAGCCAAACAAACCTGGGGCACTTCTGCAACTCAAATTTTCTTAATTGAATGTCCAAAGGAATCAATGTTGTTAGTGGAGAGGTGGGGTTTGTCCTATATATCCTGAAATTATCTGGTGGGTTTTTTCTGGAACGGCGTCAAGTATGAAACATAGACTTAAGTGTGAAATAATTTGCTTTTTGGAGCGTCCAGCTCCGGTCCAGTCAAGAGGAGAAGGCTGTGGCTTTCTGCCTGTGCTTTCCTCTGCATCCCTAACTGTGTTGCTTTTGCCCTCTCCCAAAAGTGCCCCGCCAAGCTTGGCCTCCACGTAGCCAGTCTCCACAGATAAAATTGCTATCAAAGAACAACGTGCTTTTAAATATGAATTATGTTATTTCCAAAGGAGAACAAAACCTTTTCAGAGCTTACAATGAAATATTTACAAATCAAATGCGGTCTTCCTTCTTAGTTTTAGATATTACTGCCCTATCTGTTCAGAGAGGTTACAGATGCCTTCTGATCAAAATATTTAATTTCTTAATTCATCTTTGCCTTAGAGTAATTCTGAAGTTTCTCCTCAGTTCTGGGTGGTCTTTACAATGCAAACTGAATTACTGTAGATCAAGTAAACTATTATTATTCAGCTTGGGCCTTCTGAAATTTGCAAAGCTATCATTGTGTGAGGTTTTCAAAGACAGTATGATAAATTTTCTGATATATCACTTTCTAGTGGTCTGAAAGGAAAAGCTTATTTTTTAATATAAAAGATAACTTTGAATAATGGACTCCTCATCCCTTTGGACAGTATTCCTAAATTAGCCTCAAAGCCCTTTCTTGGGTGAAATCTCGTTTTCAGGTTCCCCACAGTAAGGAGGAGATACTCATACCCATTTAATTTGGAAAGTGTTTTCAATCTGCTGATGAAAAGTACTTCTGAAGAGTTAGGCAACCTTGATTAATTGAGCCTGAATAAGAAGTGCAGGATCAAATCTCAGGGTATTATTTTTAGGCTGCAGACTTGTGTTCTGCATTCCAAATCCTTAAATGCCACTTTGATAGCAAGTGTGAACGACTGGAGGAGACAGCTATATGCATACTAGTAATGGCTTGCAAATGCTGACACCACTACAGACAGAAGAATGGAAATTGCTTTCTGTTTACAGAACAACATAACTATTTGGTAAACACTTCTCATTAGCAAGAATGTGATCAGAATTTGTGTTAAATGCCTGAATTCTGTGGTATAACTGATGTGGCATTTGCAGTGAAGTGGTATTAAAAAAAGCTAAGTGTAAGTACTTAGCAAATACAAGTGCTTAAAAGTTCAGTGATGCGATGTGTAGTGTTTAGGTCTGATAACAGGACCACAAGCCAGAATTGTGTTCTTGTGGTGTATGGGAAGGGGGGATCAGAATAGCAATCTGAAAAAAAAAAAAAAAAATCTCAAGCCTCTGATGTCCTGAGCAGAGAACTTGTAGAAACTTTGTGTGTCTAAAATCTGCCCCTTGCTGATGGGGCTCTTGGCTGGCAGCATACCAGCATTGTGCCTTCAAAGAACTAAGCACAGCACACTAGTTAGGAAAGTGAGGGGTCACACACGTTGTTAGCTTGACAGAAGTACACTTGTGGGGACTGCAAATTCAGGTTTTATACACATTTCAGCTCCAAGGGAAGGATTTTCAAACCCACGCTCTTAAGCTGCATGTGGTCCTTGCTAAACCCTAAGCAAGGCATGGAGGAAGCCAGGTTTGGGGTTTTGCTTCTGGTCTGTTTGGTGAAATAAAACTGGCTGTTGTTACCCAAGTGACTCAGTAAGTACAGATTTGAAAGGGAAACACTTGTGCATTTTAATAGAATAATTATAAAATGCTACTTTATTACCTGTCAAGCTAATTAAAACAGCTACAGGCTAACAGTCATCTTAGAAAGCTTGTGGCATCTGTGCATTGTATTCAACAACCAGGCTTACAGTGTAATTTTAATTAGAAATATTACCAGCAGACGCAGCGTACACTTGTGCTGGAGAAATGTCCTTTCCTGCAAAGGAATACTGAATGTGCTGGGTAATAGCTCTAGGAAAGGAAATTACAATGAATATGCTTTCCGCCTTACAGTCTGCGTAACAGTTAATTACGGCATGGTTTGAAACTGCAGGGTCTTTCTTCCTCCACTGGCATCCAGCACCAAAGCGGTAGCTTCCCATTTGCTTGGTGTGTGAATGTTTGTGTCTTGTAGCTGTTGGCTACTCGAATCTGGAGAACTGCCACTCATTCCAGGTGGAAACTTGCTCAGTTGGAAGTGCTATGGGTCAGTGTGTAAGAGGATTACTCGGATATAGGCTTACTGTATGTAATTTCTAGATCGCTCCTCCAAAGACAGGAGTTGTTTGTGGTCTCCAGGCATCCCTCTGCTTCTGAAAGATCCACAGAAAGTAACTGTCCTCCTTCCTAGGCTCCTTATTGCCAGATGTGTCTGCCACCATGTTCTCTTACTCTTCCCCTGCTTCTCTGAAGATCTGCTGTGTCCCTTCCTCCTTCATTATCTCCTGGTTTCCTTCCATCCCGGTTCCTTTCTCCCCGCTGCCCCTTCTGTGCCTCTCTGCCAGCCCTCTCCTGTTCACCTCCTTCTCTCGTGTTAGCAAGGTTCCTCATGCCACCAGTGCTCCCCTCTGGGTGGAAAGCCTGAACAATTAAAACTGAATCAATTGTTCTAAAGTAATGTGAAAAACTGAATTAGCAAAATCGCCATTTTACGGTGGATTTAGTGGTGTCTTTTAAAAGATGAACAGTCTCTGCTCTCCTTGAAGTTGTACCTCAGAGATAGTTTGCTAATTTTACAGCAGAATGAAATGACAACTTCTTGATACATACAACTTGGATTGTAATTAATTATTGCAGAGGCAGCATTTGGCTTGAGATTTTTCCTTTCTTATGCAACAGTAATATTTAGGATGGAGTACTCGTGACTTGCCTTTTCTTCATAAGAACATGATGAATACAAAAGCACCAATCAGATACTTGAACAAAACTTACAATAAAGTTCTGTGAAGTCATGCCCAGATCTCTCCCTTGCAAGCAGGTTTTGGAAGACGAGCTATTACCTAGAGAGATCTGCCTCACTTCAGTGAGAGTTTTCTCTTGCAGTTGTGCAAAACTTTCTGAGTATATTGTTTTTCAGAATATGTGTGAAGATACACGTTGTCTGTGTTCCCTGAGTGGGTATATGGGGCTGAAAATCATGCCAATGAATGTCTGGTAAGGCAGCAATGCCATTATCTATGAAATCTGATGCAAAGAATATTTCTGCATGAAGCAAATCTGCCCTTCTGCACTTGTTTGATATTGTAAAGAGATTATCGTGGTCTTAAAGAAGGTTAAGATATCGTGAACTTTAATATACTCTGAAAATAGTCCTGTTAATGCCACTGTTGCTTGTGATTGATGATGCAGGTTATGATGGTAGTTCTAAATCTTGTGTTTGTGTGTACAAATTGCTATTTTCCAGCCTTTCCAAGGTTGCTAATTTTATCTTATGGTGCAGCCCATATTTAAGGATTTCATGTTGCATTAGCCTTTGATTAAGGGGAAAGTAACTTGGATGATAAAATGCCAGTAAAAGTGCTTCTGTGGACTAGCTTGGAATAATTTATCAATCATTCTTCATGACTGAGAGCATATTTTGGACATGAGGGTCACCCTTTGAGGATTAATTTTCCAAGATAAACAGCTAATGGCTGTTGGATGATTATGGTCAAAAGCAATTATTATGGTATTTTTAAACTGTTCATTACTACAATAAAGAGTCGCTAAACTGAGTAAGTTTTAAGCCATTGCTCAAATAGCTAGGTCAAGATGCATCAGCCTTGATTCAAAGGCGTTATTGAATGATAAAGTTGCTGACGCTTCCCACCGCCTGCTCTGGCAGAGGCAGGTCCTGGCAGTCGCTTTTGCCTATTTTGCCTTTTTTTTTCCTATTAACTGAACTTTCTGCACCCTTTAGGTTAGCAACTAAAATAGCCAGTTGGCAGTTTTATTGGAGTCCTCTGTAAATACAAAGTAAACATGTATTTTCCAGATATTGTGAAGAATATTTCACAGCTGGCTTATGTTTATAGGCAGGTCACTGCTCATCTTCTGGGCTTCAGGTTTCCTTTCTTCTGTCTCCTTGTTTAATTTCTGCAACGCTGTAGGCAGGTGTGCTTAAAGGTATAGAGGAACAGCGTATTGTGAGGACAACTCCTGAACTGCTAAAAGACGGAGCCTGCTCATGGATGTGAAAGTGGTAGAGTCTGAAAGCAAAAGAAGTATGTCTGAGATAAACTACTTCTATTCAATAAAAAAGGGAGAGCCTTAAACAACAAAGATAGAGGTAGCTGCTGTCAGAAGCACCTCTTAAAAGGAATGAGAAACTGTCTTATGGAGGGATTAGTGTAATGAGAAATATACTGCTGAATCACTGGAAGCAAGCGAGCAATACAGAGTCTAGAGGCTCTGCAAAAAATAAAATGGCTGCTGGAATTCAATTAAAATCACAGTAGGATTTGCTGTTTGAGATGGTACATCCGTCATCCTGTATCTCCTGGTGGCTGGTGCCTCAAGGGATACTTACGTGAGTGTAGAGCTCCTGAAAAATGCTGGAGAGGCAGTTCTGGAATGATGTGATCCTCCATTTACTCATAGACAGATGCATTTTCCCCAACACACCTATTGAGTTTGGGCTGCTGCTTGGTCTTCATGCATTTGATGCTTTTTAGTAGATTGTTAATCTGAATCGAGAGTCATAATTTATCCTACAAACTGGAAGAGGAACACCATATGCTTTCTTTCAGATAAATGATCAATTGTTAACAAGAAATGGTTGAAGATAACTAAATTCAATAAGATTTATTGTATTTAGTATCTTACAAGTATTGTGGATATAGGCTGGACTTCGAAAATCAAAAGCAACTCTTTACCCCTTCCAAAATTTCTTTTTTAGGAAGCAATTTAAGCTATAACGGTTGCTCACTTTGCTAGAACACCCGGGTTTAAAAGGCTCCCTGCAGGACCAGTTTGAGTTATTTGAAAAAGCACATCATCCTCCTTGGCATTGACGAACTATGAGTTTCAGACCCTCCATGTCTCTATATTCAATGTTTCATAGTTAACCAGGGCAAAAAGCACTAGTAATCTACAAAGCCCTTTTCAAAGGGAGAATTTCTTCAGCTCAAGCATCTTGATCAGAATCCGGCATCAAAATGAACGTGAAAGAGCTTTCTCAGGCGTGGAAGATTCAGAAGTCTGAATACGACCATGCAAATGCCCTGTGTGACGTGGCAAAGCTAAAAGCAGAATCCTTCTTGGGTTGAAGCAATGGCTGTTGTAATTACAAATATTGAAAGTTATTCTCTTTGATACAAGAATAAATAATATAAGGGAGATAGCGGTTGGAGGCAGCCTGCTTGCAGGTATGCAGCACCAAGGAGCAAAAGGCTGGGAGGGTAAACAGCAGCTTTAGCAAGAGAGCTGTAGCGAGCCTTCCCTCCCAAACCGTAGCACAATGACAGCACATGCAAGAAGCATTAAATAGGTTTGTGGAAAGGAAACGTGTATCTCTCTTTCTAACCCAGCTTTCCCAGGGCGTGGGGTCAGACTGGAGAGAAGGCTTGGAACGGACAGGGAGGAGCAAGCTGCTGGAGTGAAAGCAGGTTGTGCTCTGCTGTACGGCCGCGTCTGGGCAGAGCATCTTCCTCCCGGGGAGTCTGTGACCCTGGCGAGCTGTGCTCGGTCTTGGTGTGCGCGGGTATTTCTTAGGATGAGTCAGCAAGATGCTGAATTGTTTAAATGCTTTTGGGTTTTGTAGTTGACTTCTTCAGCTTTCAGTGCAACTGGCTGGTGAGCTGGCTGAAGAGACTTCTTTCAAGCTAATGTTTGAAAGAAATAAGCTTATTTCAACAAGTCCTCAGTAAAAGCGAATATCTGTTGAAAGCTTTCTCCACCTCCTGTCAGCTTGTTGGCAGGCTGTTGGTGATGGTTGTCTTCCTGGGTCCAACTGTACAAAGGGAGGACAGCGGGACTTCTGGGATGCTCAGCGCGAGAGCCATGGGTCTGGGAGCCCAAGACCCAACGCCTGGGTGGTGAGGTCGCATCTCGCTGCTTTCCACTGCTTGGGCTGTGGACCTGCAGGGTTTGGGAGCTGCAATGTTATTAAGATTTTATTTTTTTAATTATTTAAACATGTGCTCGTGAGGTTTGAGGAGCTGAGTGTTGAGGAAACTTGAATAGCTTCCACTCATTTCATTAGTGACACCCATGGTACACATCAGGAAAGGCCTGAAACACCCATAAAAGGAGCTCTGTCCTCAAGTGGAGGAGAAGAAATCAGGTTTGAGATGAGTATCAATTTCGGTCAGATTAAATTGCACCAGTTTTACTTGTTTCTCAGTAAGCAAAAAAGTAAACATTTCTTGCTACAGGTGGGACAAGAGGTATGGCAATGGTTTTGACCGTTGCTAAAATGGCTTCTTTGCTTTCAAATCGTGTGTTAATCATTTGAAATGCCTTGAATATGCCCTTAGCAATTTTCAGTAGCATCAATTAACATTTAGGAAATTAATTGCAGACTACTAGAATATTAAACATTTACTTTAAAAATGTAAATGAGGTGTACCAGCTTTGCATCTCACATGCCCCTTAACCCAAATATTCATAAGGCAAAAAATGCTCAAGTCGGCAAACACAAAGGTGTGTTTTGGTGCTGAAATTACAAAATATGAAATGATTGCTGCCAGGTTTTGATACTGCACCAGTGTATTCAAGTTCTTTGCTCAGATTCATGGTGCTGGAACACTTTGAAACTGAAAAAAGTGATACCTCTGGCTAGAAATCAGCAAATCCAAAACCAAACCAGGTTCGGATGAAACGCCAGAGCCTGTCTACCCCTCATGGTTCCTTGTGGCATGCTATGCTTTTCCTCCTCTTTTTTTTTTTTTTAAAGATTTGACTGCCAAGAAATAAACAGCTTAAGCAGAAATTGAGGTGCTTCAGGAAATCCATAATTAGTTAAAATTCATCTTTGCTTCGCCAATTAAAATATTTAGTCTAATCTTTACTAGAACCTAATTCTATCACCCTTTTATTGTTATCAATACAAAATATTATACATATGATTCTGCAAAAAGGTGTTACAGCATGACTTACTCTTTGAAATGTTTACCTGGTCTGTCCGTCTTTTCCTGAGTTGATCTTGGGTACGTGTTTGTGTCTCTTGCCCCCATAAAAGTGCTTTGGCAGGCTGATGCATTGCTTCAAATGATCAATCTGCCAACTGAGAGAATAAGAAATAGTCCTCAGGGCAAATTTTGAAGTCTATTTTGAATTTTGATTCTTAGTTTCTTTTACTCAGGGGCATAGTTGAAGTTAGTGTCTTTATTAAGAAGGAAAATAAGACTGTTTTGTTTTGCTTAATTCATTCAACCTGATCACTGTATCTATTTATACTATCTTGGGAAGGACATCATTGCCTCCTTACTTGAAACACGTCTTTGGTTTCAATGTCTCATAATCTTATTTTTTTAAATTATAAAACTTCTTGTATAAAATGTTGCAAGTTTTGTTTTCATAGAATAGTTGAGTTTGGAAGGGATCTGTAGAGATGATGTAGTGCAACTGTCCTGCTCAAAGTTTTCTAGTAAAATGTTATTTCAGTACTACTGAGTGGCAGCTGTCCTCAATACACCATGTGGCATAAAGAGGGAATCAGAATATGACTCTTTTTGGTCTCCAGTGTGTAATTCTTCCTGGTCTTTTTTCATCACTTCAGCTTCCTTGCCACTTTTAAATCTTTTACTCCTTTCCATCAGTTTTTTCCTGTAGGACTCTTACTATTAGCTCTGTGTTCTCCTTTGTACTTCTGACTCATTACCTGTTATGAGCATGCAGCAATGTATATTAGTTGTCGCTTACTGTAATGTACTTATTTCAATAGCTTAACTGCCCAATATTAGTATTTCCTGAATATGGAGTCATAAAGCTAGTAAACTGTATTTCATGCACTACTAAAGTTAATGGGAATTTGGATCAGCTTTGTGGTAACCTACTTCAAAGTAGTTCAAAGATCTCTTATTTCCTCATTTTCCCTTAATCTTCGTTCCTCTCATTCCACAAGAATTATCACAATTCTACTGTATCACCTGCTTTGATATGCGAGATGTTATCTTCAGTACAGTCCTTGAAGTTTTTTTTTTTCTTCCACGGGAAGCAGATGGAAAAAACTGTTTTCATGCTGAACAGATGCGTCCTGATTTTCTTTAGTTTTGTTTAGGTTTTGCCACAGTCTGTTATCCTAGAATTAAAACACCTTTTCAGAGGCTGGTGATTAGAGCTACCTCTTTCCCCCCTGTAAAATGTCACCATAGCATCTCTTTCACTTTTTTTGACTGTTTCCACAAGGTGTGCAGTACTGTAGCTGCAGTAGGCTGTGCATTAGTTACACCACTTGAACATGAACTTCAGCCTTCCCCACTGAAATTGCATTTTAGTAATTCTTTTTGATACTGCTACAAGAATATATTGCTCATAACATCTTTTTATACATCCAACTCTTTATACATCCAGCTTTCCAATCTTTAGCATGCAAGCGTCCTAAACAGCTTGCAGGCTCGTGGGACCAGCTCACGTCTGTTCCCACTCAGCGCAACCTTGCTCTGAGATCAGTCCATGTGCTCCTTGTTCCCACCAGCGCCTATGAAAACCCACCTTAGTGTCTCCATTATCGTTTTTGCCTTATCGTTGACTTCTGTTATACTTTATTGTATAGCATTTTATAGCCAGCTACGGTCTTTCTTATCAGTTTGTAATGGGGGTTATATTGATTAGCTTGGCTAGGCTTCTTTTTAAACTAGAAGGATATTGGAAGGGAATGACTGACCCGCCGAGGAAGTACGAGCCCCTTACTTTCCGGCACTTAGCAATACACTTCTTCTTCTTCAGCATCTGTTTAGGACTTCTGTGTTGTGCACTAATTACAGTTGCCATTTAATTAAGCTGCACGCGAGTTGGGGATGGATGTGGTTATACGCAGGCCCTGAAGTCTCAGCCGCTCCGGCGGAGCGGATCCCGCACTGCGCGTGGGACACGGCGCCAGGCAGAAGGGCTGGTGGCTATGGCACCTGCAGCGCGGATGGGTGTTACCTTACTAGAATTCACCTGCTGGTTTTCACAATTAATTTCATTAGTGTGAACTTTGTGTTTCTAAGCGAGGTTTAAGTGGTCTTTTTAGGAGGACCTCTGGCCATACTGTCTTTTCTCAGAGAAACGTGGACCTCAGCTTGCTCCTTCAGCTGGCGAGAGAGTCTGCAGCAGCTCGAAGTCATTATGCGGCGTTACAAATAACTTCAGGCAGGAGATGTGCTACTTCTCTCTCCGGTGGAGTGTTCCTCAGATCTGGAAGTTGCTTTGGTTTTCAGACAGAACTGTAGACCTGGACTAAGCCTGGGCATCCCCGTTTTATGCTGTCCCTTTTTTACTGTCAGAACTCATCACGTACATCTGCCAGACCGTACGTGTGGCATGCGTGCTAAGTAACTCTGTGGCTTTTTGCACCGTGACTCTCCCAAGGAGATGCTGTCATCTTCGCTGGATTTCCATTTCTTTGTCTCTAGTGCTTTCTGCAATTTACTGCAAGTCACAAATCCCGTTGTCTTGCTTGTTACGCGAGCCTGGCTCTGGCTGGTGACCTGCAGTTTTTACTCTTGTAGGCTTTTGGGTTTGTTTTTTATCTTTTGAGACCTTTTTCTCCCCCTTATACCCTGTGTTTACCATCTGCATTTTAGAGATACATTTCAAGTATTTTTATAACCCCTTATACTGTATTTTCTACTCAGTTAATTGTACCAAGTTCACTTTCTGTAGTAATGCACAAAGTGGTTGCAGTCTTTTTGTTCTGCTACAGCCGGTAGCAGAAAAAATCATGTTTCCAGATGACTTTCATTTTGCTTCCTAAGCTATTTTCGTGTAGTTCTGCATTCCAGTGCTCTCGCTCTACTAAAGCTTTTTATGCTGTGGTGTATTTTTAACTAATGATGTGTCACCATACCAGCTTGGATTTTCTTGTATCTATTCTATAAACAACTAAAGTTCCTTTTAAGGGGGAGGAGGAGGAGAAGAAACGGTGCCAAAGAGTTGCGAGTCGTGTTCATCCTCATGCAAGCAAAAGAGATCAGACTGGCCTAGGACCAAATTAATTAAATGTTCCATTTAGTGGAAGATGTCAGTTAGGAATAGGTAATACTTTCCATCTGAAGTGCTTCACTGGTAGAGAATAACGTCTCTGTGTGAGCAAGCGGCTTCTGAATGTTACACAAATGTCAAAGCACTAGCAAAAGTTTTAGGGCTGAGACTTTGCCGGTGAATGTTATCTCTTGGCAGGTTTTTCAGCTCCAACTTTTCCATTAAGAGGGGCAGCGTCAGCAGAGTGCTCAGGGATTACAGGAGCCGGAAGGATCCAAAGCATCATGGAATCAAAGGGAAACTCAGAGTAGTTATTCTTGTTAGTGGATTGCAGTGCCAGGTCCACGAGGAGCAGGAGAACGTGAGGGTTTGGAGAATGATAGTGGACATTATTCATTTATAATACATTTATATTTAATGAACTGGTAATTGTGACATACAATGAAGAGAGAAGAGTAAACCTCTGGGATTAAGTCTGAGAAAGGAGTTAGGAAAAGGACTTGGTCAAAGTAAAGCAATACATTGACAAGAAGATTTTTTTTCTTAGCAAAGTATGTGGGGAGAGGAGGAGACGGGAATGCTTTCCTATTTATAATTTTCTGCAGTAATTGAATATAGCTGTAGTTTCTGAAACTTGAGGTATATCTCTATATATATCTATATAGATATCAATCTAAAGTCAGTTACCTGGAATATGTATTCTTAGGTTGCAGAAATGCAATTTCACATACTGTAGATTAGGTAACTTTAATAAGCATTTACTGATGTAATACTGCCCTCTGCTTAAGGTATGCCAAACTTCATTGCACAGTTGTACACTTAAAACAAAACATGCCTGAGCAAAAAGTATGTGTATCTTCATCCAGGATTTTGAATCATGTACAGGTCTGGAAGGCTAAATCCCTGGTATTTGTGGGATGCAAAATGCGAGCACTGGCTGGACCAACTGTGTTGCAGGTGGGTCCTGTTACCCATCTGGTGGTGTGGGATTCTCCTTATGGCTACAAAAATAATGTGAAGTTTTTTTGTTATTCTGCTCTAAAATGTTTATGTAATAATTTTAGTTTATTATAAGAGTCTTGACTAGAGGTTGTTGAGCAAAAGAATGAAGCTAATTTACATATCCATGAAAATCAGAATTTTGATTAATCTGCTTGAAATACATACCAAAAGGATGAAAAATTACTTGCTTGTCATCTGAAGTGACTTAGTGCACTTGATTCTGCCACTGTACATCAGTTTTTGCTTGTAGCCACTGTAAGCGTATTTCATGCAGGATAGCAGTATCTTGAATTACCATTTTCAGAGAGGACATAGAGAAGCAGTCCCCCATTTCACTTGCTCTTTTTTCTTTTTCTGGGATCAGCTTGTGGTCCACTTCATAGACAAAAAGTGTTTGACACTGATCATCTAGGTTATCTACATAGCATTGGTTTTTATCCCATGAATATTTTTGTTTAGTTTTAACTGTGCAAACCTGAGTCCACTTCTAATACTTTGGCCCAGGATTTGGCCAGCGTGATGTGGTACCTGGTGCACTCTGATGTCCCCTGCACCGGGGGCAGCCGAAACTTGAAGTGACAAAATACATGGGAGACACCTGAAGACGCTACAAATGCAGATAGAGGTGTTGATACACAATCGCCACAGCACATGGACGTCTGGCAGAATTTCTGGTTCCCAACTAGAGTGAGAAATATCTAGAGGCACAAATGTGATCGCCACTTGTCTTGCGGGTTTTTTCCTCCCAGTTCACCATGTCACTTCTCTTGATAGAGCCTCAGGTTGCAAGCGCTCAGGCATGTCTCAGCCTTAACCAAGGAATTAAGCCATCTGGGCTGGAAGAGATTAAAATATTAACAAGAGTATAATCAAAATATAGAGTCCCTGACAGCTGCCTGCTGCTCACTTAGGTATAACCCCATGCCAGCGGGGTTGCTCCATGCAGGGTAAGCTTGCAGAGCCCTCCCCATGCGCTCCTGCCTGCTCCGGCCCCACGGGTCTTGCAGGACCTCCCTGAGCCCTTGTGCAGCATCCAGACATTCTGTGCATTCAGCTGATGTAAATCCCTGTCACTCCATTAGCTGCACGGGAGCGACGTTGATTTGTCCAAACTGATCATCTGTCCCATGTTCTGCCAGTCGTGGTCATGGGAAAAAAAAAAACCCCACAATTTCAGAATTCCCTTCTCAAAATCCGGGGTTAGTAACACAAAGTGACAGAGTTAAAACTCTGCATTTTATATACAAATATTAGATGTGATATGTTCTGCTTTATTAAGAAAATCTGTTTGGCATTCTGTTACAGAAGAACTAATTGGGTCCGTAGTGAGTGCATAAATTAGGGTTGCCTTATGCAGCACCACTAATTTATGCACATCAGGGTTTGAAAATGTTCTAGGCATCTTTAGAAGAGATGAGCAGTTTTAGAAAGTTAAAAAAAAAAAAAGGCAAAATGGCTAAAGATGTACATGTATATGAACCTTCTTCCCAAAGCATACGCATGCAATTGTGCAATAGGTAAAATACCAGGCAATATATGAGGTATGTAGGGTAAAGGGTGTTTAAAGCTCCCTGCTGTTCTCCATTTATCAGACCTGACCAGATAATTCACAACCTGTAATTATTGGGCTAATTTAGCATGATTTCCCTATAACAGAATGTGTGATGATTAATACTTATATTTTCAAAATGAATCAGTGAACATTTGTCTCCGTAAAGATACGGAGGAAAGCACTGAGACATGAAAAGGTACGGGCAAGTGTGATGTCATAATTCTTTTCTCATGATAATAATTGGAGAAACGGTCCCTGAATTACACAGCAGCCTTTTGTCCTCACTGAAATTAGCTGTGTCCTAGAATCCTGAAACATGAGAAGAGATGGAAGGTGAGTGGCTCATTTCTGCAACAAGCCAGGATAAGGAACCTCAGTCCATACTTTCATGAGTAAGAAGCAGCAGAGATGTGGCAAAGTGAATGGCTTTCCCTAAAAAGCACAGGAAAGTTACACAGAGAAATGTGTTCTGCATCCTGCAGCGTGACTGCGGGAGGGAGCATGTGCCCAAGCAGCTCCCAGGTTCCTGGGACTGTACACGCGGGACCCTTCCTGATTTCCCTGCACACTGAAATGCACCGAAGATGCATCAAATATGTGAATATCAAAAGTTAACCTTTGATATTGCAAGCTTAGTATGTTATTTTAACAAAGTATATGGAGGGATTGGTGTGTCCAGCAGAGAAAGTTGGTGTTTTCTAGACCTCTGATCCAGTAGGAAATGCAGAAATCCTTGGAGTTTAGCTTGTAGGAGCAAATGTATGCAAGATGGGGCTTTAGTTGCATCAGGATAGATTCATGTTAGGTATTAGGAAAAACCCTTAGCAAGAGGAAAAGTGTTGGAACTGAGTTTGGAATATGGGTCTCTCTGGATAGAGCACAGGGTGGATAGTCACTGTCAGGAAATTGCAGGCATTTGTAATGAAGATTGAAGGTCACTTAAGATCCTGCCTTCCTACAGCCCCTGCAATACTTCATGGGAGCCAGACCATGTCCTGAAGGAACGGCATCTCTGGCAGCAGGCTGTATGGAGAAATCAGCTGAGAAGTGCTTACAACTCGACTGGGTTTCAATCAGAAATGCTTTCAGTACAGAAATGATACCATGGAATTTAAGTGTCTGCGGAGGACTGTGTTGATAGAGACTGGGGCCAAAGGATAGTCCCTTTCTTTGTTTCCATTTAAGTGGTATGAAAGGTTGCCTTTGGATTTTTGTCTTAATTTTTCCCCTCTTGAGAGGGGTCTGGCACCTTTAAAGCAGGCTACAGTCCCTTCCTGGGAGCTAGATATCTTTTCTCAGCTCTACATACTTTTTCATACGTATTAAGCTTTTAAATAAAATATCTAAACATAGCCAAACTGGAAACCCCAGCTTTCCAGTTCTCAGGAGAGTGGTCTGACTACACTGCAGTGGCAGCAAGTGCTGTAGCCTGGCAGTAGTATGTGATCCAGCCCAGTAAACTTCTAATTTCTTGAAGCCCCTCTGGGTCACAGCAGCAGGAAGGAATGAAATAATTTGACATTGGACGTTGCTCTGTAACGTGGTAATGGGGCTGTAATGCCTTTGGAGCAGGAGGGCTCAGGGTCGCCCACTCGTTGGATGAGTTACCCTCTCAACTTTCTATAACAAGTCTCCCGAGTGGGTTCTCCTGCCAGTGTTTTTGCAGGGAGACAATACCAGCCCCGATTCACTTAAACGTAGCTTTATCGGGTAGAAATTTTCTGGGAATCGGGAGCTCAGTCCAAGCAAGATGCAAAGACTGCCAAGTTTGCAGTCTCGGCAGGATTTAGTTACGGCTGCACCGACTCCGCAGCATAGCGATGTGTGAAGCGCTTTTCCTGCCAGGAGCAATGTTGTAGATGTATTTGGAGCTTCAACACTAAGTTTTACCTCCTGGGCAAGCTTTTCACTAGACGGACGTTTTAGGAATCTGGACTGGAGAGTTAAGTACTTCCATCACATATGGAGCACTGTCCTTTCAAAAAGGAGATGTCTTAGATTTACAAAGGTATATATTTTTCAATATATAATAATCATAGTGTGTCTAGAATATACCCCCTAATTAAAACAAAGGAGCTTGAGAGGAATGAAGTAAATACACCTATAAAACGAGTAAGTGCTCACAAGGTTTTCATTTAATCAATAGTCATGTCGGCAGTGATTGCAAAAAAACTTCAGTACACCATTTTAATCAGAGATGTTTTTCCTGGCACGGGGGCGGAAAACATACTGATTAATTAATTTCTATTCCTGGAATGAGACAGCCTCCCAGCAGAGCTAATCTGAACAGCTTGGTGACACGGCAATATGCAGTAAAAATGTAAGTGGTCCCTGAGCTCGTGTCGTCAGACCCAAGGCAAAACCCACAGCCAGGGCTGGAGCTGATTAATGAGTGGGTCTAGTCCGAAAGAACAAGTGGCAAAACTTCGGTACTGAGGGAATCTGGTGGTGCTTTTGATGCATTGGGTTTATTGAACATTTTTTGCCTGTCTGGGAGCTATTTTATTACTTTTTATGTAAGTAGTTTTTATGTTAGGGCTATTTTAGGGTAAGATCTCTTCTTTTTGATTTGCACATCAGACTGGCTCCCGCAGTCTGTCCTTGCTCGGCAAGCAGGATGCTGGCTGCTTGTGCCTGTGGGGATGCAGAGCGTCCCAGATGAGACGGGAAAGGTAACCGGCTTCCTTCTAGGAGGTATTGATGTACTAGTTGCATATAATTAGGAATATTAACAGGGGCATTATTGTGCTAATTATTGTGCCTAATTATGGAAAAAGTAGAAAATTTCATGGCCACTTCGTACTAGGCAGAACTTACAAGCTTTCCAGAGACTAAATACATTAATTAACCTGCTGTGCTTGTTTAAATATGAGAATATACTAGGAATATTTTCTGTTCCAGGGAAAAAAAGGAAGAAACAAGCGTATGTAACCTTTCTAGTGAAGCAACCTATTTAAATAAGTAAAACTAAACTAAAAGTAATTACGGAAATGTTGTTTTCAGTGACCCAGTTGACAAGACAGCCCAGCAAGCAGCTGTAGGAGAACAGGTTGTAAATTGGAGCATGGGGAGGAAGGAGGAAATGGGGGAGAGGAGACAGAAATATTTTACGTTGGCTTTGGTGGCAAAATTGGTTTATTGTGAAACTCTGGGGTGAAGAAGGGTGGACTTGGAAGGCCTCTGACTTTTAAGGGGGAGAAGGCAGCTGCCTGGGAAGGGGAGAGGGGCTACCCGAGATGTAGCATGATCCTCCTCAGTACATCTGTTGTTCCTAACGCAGGTGAGTATTTTTCTAAGCTAGTTGAGCGGACTGTGAATGTTTTGGTGTTTTTATAAATCTTACCGCTGGCTTTATTACCATAAGTAGTTTTCACCTGCTTTCACACTCCATATCGGCAGAGCTGTGACTGCGCAGTGCCACAGCTACGGTGCCTGCGGGACGGGCACGTGAGAGGCTTGGTTCAAAGAGCAGGGTCCTCTCCTCCGTGCGCTAAATCCCCCATTCCACCACCATGTAGAATCGATAAACTACCCTGTACTGCTTGCAATATCCTACAGAGAAGTTCCTCCAGCACTTTTTCAAGCTTGTATTGAGAGGTGGCCAATTCCAGAGTGTGTCAGGGTTGGAAACAGTGAAGTAGTAATTTCAGGGGAGGGCGGTGGTGCACCCAGAGCATCCCCCACAGGTCCCGGCTGGGATCTGTGTGGTGTTAAAATACGTTAAGAACGTCTGGAGTCTGATCCTGATTCTTTATGCTGCTCTAACTCCATAGGAGTTAGAGTTACATGGAGTCATACCGGTAAAGCGCACATGCCTAAAAGCTTTGGTGGGTGTTTGTACGCAAACATAATCGGCTTCTAAAATCATCCTAAAACAGTTCAGTGGTTTATTGCAACCAATAAAATTAATTGCAATGACATTTTATGCAACTGGTTTATATGCTGAGAATTTTACGTGGCCAAATATGAACATACACGGTCGTGTTTTTAGAAATGCTTTTTTGGACCGTTGCAATTTCTTCTTAGTTCATTCAAATCAGTAGATGGATGTTATGATCCATTGAGAATGACGTGAACCGTTAAGAACTTTCAGTATGGGATTTGGTTATTACCAACTGTAACTCAACTTCTTTTTATTGCTGCTCTATACGTGGCAGAGTTCATGTCTTTATCATCCTGTGAATTAAGTTAGGTTTTAAGTGGACAAGAACTCCTTAAATTGCTTTTCTCCAAGTTTATTTGCACGAGAGGGTAAGAATTCAGGCCTAACTATTATTTCAGAGTTACAACAGTTGGTTCATTCACTTGATGGGAACTTTGGATGGTACCATTTAAATATGGACAATTTGAACTTTGAAAAGTAACGCTGACAGTTAAGCAAGCTACTTTGGATATAACTTCACCCATTTTGCACCCCTTTCAGTCTTGCCACAATTGGTTGTTTCTAAGAAATCAGTGCTGTATATTAGGGAGCATTACAGAGAAATCATACAGTCAAGAGTATCTTGTGCACCAAGCATCTCAGAAGTTGAGCACTCCAATCAGTTGACTCAAATATTCATTATGAAAGCAAACCCCTGCTGATTGTAATGAGAACTTCGTCTGCATAAAGCTTTTGTGACTGGGTCTCGAGCGGTACTTCAGACTTCTTAAGTGTGTTTCAGAATCTTTGCTCCAAGATAATCTTCCCTAAAAATAATGCAAATTGCTCTTAGAGCCTCATTCAGAAATGGTGGTATTTTTCCACTGGGTCAAATGGACTTTGGATCAAGACATGAAACTTTGTTTTCCAAGTTTTTTTAGGATAAATATATTTTTGTATGCATGCAGCTGTACTACACATCAGATGTACAACCTGTCTTTGAATCATGTGGGGTTATCTGGGATAGCCATATTATGATTGAATTAATTAGATAATCTAAAAACTCACCCCTAGTCTTGAAAGCCGTTCAAAAGAAGTACAGTTTGCAGAATGCTTAGTTGCTCCTCATTCAGTCTGGAGACAAAACGTTACACAGAAAGGGAGACTGCAGCGAACACTTTATTGCTCGACTGTTTTTAGAAAGGCTGTCACTTAAAAGGCCCAGAAACTGCCAGGAAGAGTTTGTGGAATGTCCAGTCTCGTTTTTTGTATCAAAAAGGCTTTGAATAAACGTTAATGGGAGCTCTTCTGGAGTGAATCTACCCAACTTTACTGTTTTGCTAGTCATTGCTAAAGCCATGTCTTCCTCAAGGGAAGGGTGAACACCCGGAGAAAAGATACAAAATGCTAATGATAAAGTTATAATTAAAGCTAATTAGAGATTGGGAATACAGACAGAGGAAACCAGGGAAACTAAAAATTTGGGGGGTTTGTACAGCGTACAATCCCAACAAAGTTTAAGGGCTGGTAAAGGGCAGGAGTGACCTCTGGGGCTCTCACCCAGACATCTCTGTGGCACAGTGCTGGGGAGTGTTACTAAAAAGAATAAGTTAAAAAAAAAAAAAAAAAAAAGAAAGAAATTCTGCTGTTTGTGATAGGAAGTGTGGTAATGGTGGTAATTGTCCATAACAGCAATCTCTCTCTTAGCTTGGAAAGGGAAAACTTGACACTGTGGAGATGTACTGTATCTTGCAAGGTTTTTAAATGAAGTGGAGCTCTTTACAGTCCTGAACAGATGTTTATGTAAGAACAAAACAGATTTTGCACAACACTTTTACTGTCAAATTGAGTAGGAGAAGCAACTCTGTATCATGGAGCTGCATGATTTTAAGATTAGATGGAATAGAAAATCACAAAGTACCTTTTCTTAACCTGGTGAAACTCCAGTAAGACAGGAGACTTCTGATTTTGAAGTTGTCAGGTGCTGCTTATCCCAATGAATGGGCCATCAATTCTGTAAGATTGAAATTTGCTAGTGGAATTTGCAATAGGCTTTGCATTTATCGTAACTGGTTTGTGAACGGTGGTAGACCTTAATTAACTTGACACAAATTCATTAAGAGAACTGCCATGGTACAAAAGATCAGTGAATGAGAACCTGAAATACTGAGCTCAGATAGCAAAGGGTGTTGCTGCTAACCAGTTGTTAATGAGTGTTCTCCAAAGGAAAAATTGCGCAAGTTGAGCACAGGCACTTGCTTTGGCAGACTATTGCCTAAACATAAACAAAAACATATAATAAAGTTGATGCTAGAAGATACAAAATTAATGAACTCTAGGTGTTTATTGGCTTTGCAAGGATATAAAAGCATTCAGAACATGATACCTAATTGCAAAAATCCAGGTTTGAGTACTTGATATCTCTTTTCCTTTTGACAGTTCAGCGTTTGCACTGTTTGGTTAAATCTTCATCCAGTAATGATGCATTTCTTAAAATTGCTTGGAATTAGTGAAAACAAGTCACTTTGGGATTGTTCCAAACCCCAGCAGAGTCAATGAAAAGGCAATGGGATTTGTACCATATGTCTTTGTTTAGGTACTTAATAGGATGACAAATTATGAAGTGGTGTTTATAATGCATACAACACTAAACGTGTAAATTATGAAAGACAGGTATATTTTTGCATATTTTTTACCATTGGTAGTATAACACAATTTTAAGTCTTGATTTGAACTGTTCTCAAAGTTCTTGATATAATTTTTTAATCAGTTCTTTCAGTCATTACACATTCATCATTTTTTAAAAGTATTCAAAAGTCACTTTAGTCCTTTGTTTTATGGAAAAAACAGGGTCTAATATCTTTCAATATTTATTTAATTCTCTAGAGATCTTATGAATTAAATAAATGTAATTGCAAATTGATTAAACACTTAAATCCCCTGAAATAATAGTCAAGATTTCTTAAATACTGGAAAACCCATCCTGGAACTTTTTGCGTCATTAAAAAAATTCTTATATATGAGGCGGTTTTTATCTACTGAGAAATGGTGCTGGGCTCCACAGGACTGTGAATATTTCTCTTGACTGATAATTTTGGGCTGCGTTAATGGTCTGGAGCCTTTGCTGAAACAGGCAAAATTTCCAACAGGCCTAATTTTACTGTTTGCTTTGGTTTTAATGTTAAAATAGGACATTTTTAGCCATTTGGAGAGCTTGATGTCTGCTAAAACTTGTGGCATTAAGGGATTGAAATGTTTCTTTGCTAATGTCTTTTAACACTAATGTCTGGAAATGTCTGTAATTCCCTGATAGGTTTCAAGGGAAATGCAAGGTCTTTAAAAAAAGAAAAAAAAAAAAAAAAAAGGCAAAAAGCCCTGTCCTTTATTTCTATTTCTGTAATGCAGAAGTGTCAATTTAAAAATGGCAGCTTCTGGAAGAAGAACTATATTACCAAGAATTTTATAACTTACTGTATTTGTGAGGGCTCAGGAAGCATTTGTATAAAAAAAGAAGACCTGTATATAAAAGCTTTCTGGGAAACGTGATGCTTTTACATTATATTAAATACCTTTTAGAAAGGATTAATGCATTTTAAATGTTTGTCCTTTCAGTGCTTAAAAGGCTCGGCATACACCCATAAGTTAGCAGTGTGTTTTATGTTATTTGTATATACACATCCCAGGTCTGTTCTTTTCCTGAAAGCATGTCTATTTGCATTGATAAATCACTCCTACGGTTTTGCACTAACCAACGAGAAACTTCGTGCAGTGCTTCATAAGTTAGAAAATACTCTTTAGTCAATTATCTTCGTAATTGCTTTATTTTTTTTGTTTTTATTAGTTACAGAAATGCATTTTAAATGGTTTTAAAATAAAATATTAATATATTTTCTTTTAAACCTGTAGTCCTCTAGTCTGGTGCATCCAAATGTTCATTAAAAATAATTTGGATATAAATGGTATTGTACCAGATTTCAGCTCAGAGCACTAATTACATGTAAAAGCTTTGGTTACGCTAAATGTTCAAGTACTTGTTTAAAAAAGGCCATTCCCAATCATCATCGTTAGCATGGATATTATTAAAGAACATTAAAGTTTATTTCAAGGAAGTTCTGACTCAGGGTAAGACAGATATCTGAAAACAGAAATGGAAAGGCTGCACTTGAAATCCTCGGGATGAAGAGAAGGAAAAAACCAAAGTCTGAATGTCTGGCAGACTGTCAGGAGGGTTTGTTTGCTGACTTAGCGAATGGGACAAGAAGGACAAAATCCTTTTTTTGGGATGAGTATAATATGTATAGGTTTGTCGTTTTTTCTCTGTATTTTTGGAATACGTAGAATCTTCCAGTGCAATTTTGCGCAGAATGTTTGTAATCCAGTGTGTTTGCCTTCGTTTCTGTTTAAGAGGTGACAAAAAGAAATAGTGTAGGTTTTTGGGTGTGAATACATACACACAGACTAAACACTGAACTATCTAAAGTAGTTTATTGGGCTCGACACAGCTGTAACAAGCCAATAAGCAGTTTAAGTTTTGCGCCTCTTTTGCAAGAAATCCTTAGTAGCTTGCTGTAAATACTTTATAGTAATGTGGAAGCAAAGACTACTGTCACTCCCGTCAGTGCTTCTGGTTTTGTTCCAGCACCCTTAAGTGTGTTTTTCTTGTTTAAAGTTATTTGCTTAAATTCAAAATAAAGACCCTTTCCCCTAATAAGCAGCTATTTATTGTCACTCCAGACTAGGCAAATCTTCATCCTGTATTTAGGTATTTATGATCCCTCTTTATTTTGGTGAGTAGCAGGGATGTATTCCTCAAAGAATGAGCTACAAAGGATATTCTGAGGAGCCTTTATTCTTTTGTCTAGGTGAATAAAAGTTCGTAATTAAAGTAATGTATGTCCTGTGAAGCTGAGGGTGAACTCTGAAAATAGCGGAAGTAAGCAGATGCATTTTTACAGTGCTGTAAAGTAAAATCTTTGTAAATAAGCACTAATTATCCCTCTGACAGGGAATAAAACCAAAATCTGCATCAATTTAGGATGCTAGGCTTTCTGTAAGCTGTTTTTGTGAATAATCCAGTTTATGCATTTATTAACCTATACATGCATTTTTGTGAATCTCAATGACATTTAGTTATTTTATTAACCACAATAAATGCCAGAGAAAATTGAATTAAGAAAGCTTGTAATGTGCTTTACTACCAGTTTTAAAATTTTGCTGAGCTGTAAATGGTCCTGCTTTATATCAAGAATAAATCTGTTTGAAGACTACGGGAGTAATTTTTTTCCTTCATTGCCAGAGGCCCTGACCTTTTTGTTGATGGCTGGTTTTTAGCAGCTTCACCTATGTCTTATTCGTTTTGATTCTGTAGAAATTTGATTATCTGCCTTCAGCAGTAGTCATAGTCCCAGCAAGAGAAGGGAAGCCATTTAGGGGATGGTACAAAATACCTTCCAATGCTGCAAGATGGAGAGCTTGGAGGATGCTGGATAAGGTTGTAACCATCCTGATTCCACAAATACCTTGCAAAATGCATACATAAACTCTTCCTTCTATTCTTCCAATTGTTGCAATCACAACCTCAAAGCAAGTACTAGATTTCTCAATATGTGAAAGAAATCTGGTTCCAAAAGGTGAGGTTCTTCCAGATGAGAACTTTCCCCTTCATTTGCAGAATAAAGCACGTAACTTGGACAATTTGCAGTTGATGCACCAAAACAAATTTTTCTAGGTTACATTTTTTCTGATTTGCTCTTTGGTTTCTGAAGATGCTTATACAGAAGTTCATCCTCTCCTATTTATCATCCTTCCTTATGCCTCCTGTGCAACACTGAGCTTGTGCTATTTGTTTGTGTCCTACATGCTTTTGGTTGCAAGTGATAACGTTCACTTCCTTCTGTGCATGTATTTTTTTCCAGTGTGTGTATATGAGAAAGGAGGAGCTGGACTTAACACAGCAAGGTTTTTCTTGTGAACCCAATAATTTTTTTCTCAGTTAATGAAGTACAATGACCTCATTTCAGAAGACCGTTTCATTTTTATGGTACCTAATCCAGTGCCTGAGTTGAAGCTAAAATTGGTGGAGCATCTTTCTGGGTAAAGACACTGATTTAACTAATTCTGGATTAATATCTTAGTTCCATGATCGTTCCTTGGGGCTGGCTACATGGGCAAAACAGCTTCTTCCTCTGTTAGGCTGGTAAAGTTGAGGAGGTCTGTGTAGCTGAGAGCAGGAACTTAGCCGCATGTAATACATGCGCTCTCCAGTGGCAGCAGTTCAGGTTTAGTTAGCAAACTCACGTTGCTCCTGCTAGTTAGAAATGAAAGCTGCAGGATGCATCAGGCTCAGGATTAGCTTCAAGCACCTGCTCAGAAGGTGTAAGGCTGAAACTGAGTGTTTAAGTGAATTCATGATGTGGGGCACAAAACGTGAAGACTGAAACCACTTTAAGGGATTATTAGTGTAAAATCCGTTCCTGCTGGTGGGCTGTAAAAATGAACCAGAGCCTAGGGCAGAGCAGGTATCTCTGTAGTGAATGGAGCAGTACAAGGAGCAGCAGCTCCATTGGTATAAACCAGGAGAACTGCATTGATTTAAAAGTATTCGTAAGAGTGTAAACTGCAGGCAATTAAGCAGGCAGAAGGATGTGGGAGTCAAGGTCTCGGAACAAAAAGATCTTTATCTTTTATTTTTTACTCTGGAGTGCATAATCAGGGAAAGGTCATATCATTTGTTTATATTGGCTTGGAGGCCTCATCTGAGGAGCCGCTGACCACCTCACTCGTTCATAAATGCTTCCTTATCTATTACGTGTGTACCCACGGGTCAGCAATAGCCAATGTCGGTGGCAGTGAGCATCTTCCATCCTGGAAGAGGAAGGTGTCCAAGGTTCCACCAGGCTATTTCGTTGTTGTTTAGGAATAGTGGATATAGTTTAGCTTGCATGAAATAGTTAAACTATCTGCTATTTAATTGAAATGGAAGATGGGACAAGGGGTGGAAATAGCTTCTTATTGCTTCAGATTACAGCATAATTTAAATCTTGCATGGGTGGTGCTAGCAATTAAGAAAAATGAGATGGTGAAGCCAGGCATGTTGTATGATCTGACCCATAAAATGATATGGCATATGACATCTTGATGTATACCGCATAGAAATCGGAGCCAGGGCTGGCCTGTGTTTCGGTGAGGACCCGAAGGAGCGCGGGGGCTGCTGCAGGGTCGGACGTTGGGTGATACGCTGCCACCGCTCCTGATGGGGTTTTGTAGCAGGAGGGCTCAAGTACATTCAGTATCTTGTATTGATAGTTTGTAAAAATAGGCGTTGAGAAGTTTCATGTTACGTAGTTATCTGTTATACTGGAATCTGGTAAAATTTCAGGAATCTTAGTAGAGGCGAAAGAGACTCATGTTACTTATGCATGGATGCAAAAGGGTGAAAACAGAAGGTATGGCTTTAGGATGATCTGGGATGCGTGATCAAATAACATTTCTGCTTAGTTACACTGTATGGATAGTAATGAGATTGTGGTTCCTTCCTGAGCAGTGGTGGACTAAAGTTAGAAACAAGCAGCAGAAACTCCCCCCTTCGTTTTAGGGCTGTAACTCACCTGGAGAGGTGTCAGAATCCAGGTGGAAAAATGGTTGTGAAAGCTCTTTGCAGCCCATTTCTTATAGGCATGTCAGCTACAGGTCAGTCTTAGGACTTTCATTTGGTCGAAGAACCTGGATTGTTTTCATAAAGATGTAAGCAGTATGGAGTGACAGGAAAACAACACTGGTGTGTTTATGTATGTTTTGTTTCTGAAATATTTCTAGGTGAAGAGGAGGTTGGCTGGAGACACACATCTGTCATCTTGGTTTCCGGTGAGCACACATGAACTTCTTAGCCTGAAATGTGTTTTATCTTGTCTTATTTTGTTTCTTCCTGGAAGTGGGGTAGATGTGATAAGCTTGGGGGTTTTTTAAGCTCTTATGCTTCTCAGTAGGCTAGTTCAGCAAAGAAAGAACCTTCATTTCTGGCATAATGTAAAACGTCCATCATTCAGTATTACTGTGAGTAATGCCCTCTATGATTTAAATGCTTTTTTGTGGACATTTATCTCAAAGAAAGAGCCAGCATTGACCACTTGCTTACTGCATTGCCCCAGAAACCAAACACCAGCTGAATTTTCTTGTCATACTCTCATTTTTATTGTTTTATTTTTCAGAGTAATGACTAACATCTTCCATTCCTTTTGTCTTTCTCCTGACACTGGTATTGGTAATGCTCACTGGCCTCACTTTGCTCAACAGCAGCATATCTTCAGAGCATTTACATATTCCAGTACTTATTCAAAGGGAAAATAAAGCAGAGCCAGTATGAATGAAGTTTGCTTTATGTATGCATATGCTAGCCTTGAAAGGAGATTGCTCTGGAGATTTTTAAATAGTCTTTTTGACTCTGAACCAAATACCCATGTGTATTAGGAGAAATCCCACCACCATGCATCAAAGCCATGCAAGAGTAAAATCCTCTAAATGCTGCTGCAGGCTGGCATTCAACACCATGGTATTTTCGATACAAGATGTAAAGGGCTTAAGGAAAAAAAAAATCTCAACTTGAAGGTCAAAACAACTGAAATGGAAGTACTTTGAGTCTGATAATCTATGATGGTATTTTATGAACTGTAGTTTTGTATCCCTGGGTCACAGTTTTCTATCATTGCTCACTCTTATCCTAAATCATTTCCCTTCTATAAAATGGGCTGCTGGCCTGGACTACCTGCTACTGGAAGACAGACTACAGAGAGGAACTCGGGAGCGTACCCATCTCTAGAGAGGGCAGAGAGCACAGCATGCCTATGCACAGAAGTCCGCGGTACATTATCCTACTATGCAGACCAGCGGACTTCATAAAATACTTGGACTTTAGCTTCCATCAGATGCTTATAATACTTAAAAACAAAAATATTTTGGACTAATCCAAAATACCTTGGTTAGAAATAACTGCTTTCCTGGTATATTTTTGTAATATTCATCACGCTCTTATTCTATCTTCTTTCTTACTCCCCCAGCCTATAATTATTCATGTTTTGAAACAAAATTTGTACCAAGACGAGTACAAGTGTACAGCTGTTACTTTAGTCCTTAAATCCATAGAACATTTATTGAGCTGCAGCCTAATTAGCAGTGCTGTTGGTGTGAGTGCTGGGCCCAGTGCAAACTGGCTGATCTTCCATTTCTTTTGTTTGTTAGCCCCATAGCTGAAGGCAGCAGGAAACGATGACAGATAGAGATTCCAGCATTCACTTAATAGGGCTTTCAGAAATTGTTGACTAGTACACAGGCGATTTGAATGCTTTACAGCTGACTTTACTTGATTTAATATATATGCAGGTACACGTAATATTCCTCTTGTAAAGCACTTTGGTTGCGGATAACAAACTAGAAAGAAGGTGGTTTCAGATTGAGCCGGTAACACCCATAGAGATGTTGCATAATTGCTACTGTCTTCCAAAAGACTCCTTAAAACACCATCCAGACAGCCGGAGTTGCTGAATTGTCTCCCTGCCCTTGGGATTAGGGACTCGGCGGTACTGTCACCATGGCGGGGGGCCGGCTGCTGACGTAAGGGTTTGCACTGAAGGGATGGGGAACAGTGACATGGTGAGAACTGAAGACGGAAGATACTGAATTTTAAGAGTGAAAACTCTTAAAGAGGCAGCCTCCCTTATAACGACGTTGAAGTCTCACTGGAGTTGAGGAAAGCAAGGAATTTCTCCTAGCTTTCGCACTGTTCCCCACACACCCTGTTGTAGCTTGAAGGAGTTACGAGCTGCTTGAAGACAGAGATACGGAGGGTTTTGTTAATAACAAATTGTCTGTTTTGATTTGAAATACTCTTGTTCTTCTTATCTGAAATCAGCTGCTTAATATTATTTTTAGTATTTGGTTTGTACTGACTAGTGTGCTCTATTTAATGTGTAATTCAAGTATTTTAACATTCCACTAGTTGCTGTGCATTTTTAACATGCTAGTTAACCTCTTAATGCCTTTTTGCTTAATAACCTAGCCAATTGCCTCTTATTTACAATGAAGAAATCCCATTAGTTAGAAATAATCTGAAAAATCCTGGCAAAACAGAGAACCTTGAGAGTCAATTGCTGGATTAATGTTTATATTTCAGTTTGAAATTCAGATCCGTCGCACGGGTATAGAGCTCATCGAGCAATACAGGAGGCAGCATGGGGAGGGGAACATCAATTGGAAGATGAGGTTGGCTGCTGGCTGGGGTGGCTGAGGTTTGGATGGTTTCACTCCCATCTCCAGTCAAGTAAAAGTCAACTTGGGGCATCTATTTCCTCTAAAGATGCTGTGGTTTGACTCTTTGGTATTTTGCTTTGCTAATGAGGGACCATAGCCCACCTGGAAATCCATGAGTCACTAAGACTACGCTTGGGCTCAGTTTGAAGTTGCAGAAATGCAGATGGTTCATTAAAATACCCCATTTTTCCTTCGTTTAGAGGCTGGCATGCCGGAGAATAGCTGTGCTGCCCAGCCAGGTTTGTCAAATGGCTCTGGAGCTGGGCTCATCCCACCCATCTCTGGAGAACATTAAAACTTTCTCTTGCCCACCTCTGTCAGAGCTCCCAAAAGACCACTGTTTTATCTACTGCTTTTTTTATAAAGTAGGGGCTGAAGAAATCACACTCGTTGGTAGATTTAACAGGAATGTAGCCTAGAAATGGATTATTGCAGGTTTTATCCCAATGGCTAAATGATGAGCTATTAAAAAACCCCTTTTTTATGTTATCTTCAGTATAACGCAGGACAAAGTGACCCTGTTGGGTGGTGCCCTGGTGCGGGCTATCATCTGGTATTTGTTTCATAAAATGCCTTTATCTTTTCATATCTTGTCTATCCAGTAAGGCTAACAACACATCTGGTCTCTGAAGCAGTGGTGGCCCGTTCTGCTGAGCCCCTAATACTTTGAGAAGACAGCATGAGTTTAAAATGTTTGAGATATCAATTTGTCCGTTTAATGAATGCAGAGCAAGATAAATAACGCATGTATGCGTATGTCAGTGGCACTTAGGCATGTGCATGTCAGCGTTGATAAAGTAGTGAACTTCCAGTGTTTCGGCTAGATTAGCGCTCGTCTCTTCAGTGAAGCAATGGGGGGTTCATTTAACACAGCATCATCAATTTCTGTTAGGACTAGATCCTTTTTTTTCCTACTTGAAGCAGGTCAGACTTGAGAATTCATCAAAATAAAAGCGCACATAGCCAAAAAAATTCAATACATGTTTCTTCTGTATGTGACGCTTCTACTCGACAGCCTCTTCAGACGAGAAGACGGGAGGGCTGCCTGAGCTGCAGTAATGCTTTGTGCTTGTGGAGGGAGTGCGGGAAGAGTTGCTTTCTTTTTTTTTTTTTTTTTTTTAAGGGTATTATAATGAAATGGACTCTTGTTGCATTTGATCACAAAAGCGCTTCTTAACATGATATTTGGGAACATCATTTTCTTCTCTCGGGCAGCCGTAGTTCACAGTTGCTTTGGCAGTTACATTCTATTTAATCTGTCAATTTTTCTCACATGGTGTAGCTGCTGTGAAAGAAATTGGAGCCGTTATACTCTGTGCTTTGATACAGTTTGTAAAATGCAAGGTGGGAGACAGTAAACCAAACACAGCATGCCAGTAATTTCTTTAAAATCGCTGATGTTCCAGCACTGCGATTCTCTATCCTAGGGAGCTGTCGTCGTGCCTCGTGGAAGAGGATTGCATTGTTTAAATGCTTCATTCTCATTTGTTTTGATGTTTTGGTGGTGCCTATTAAATACACACTGCGGTGCTCGGAAGCTTTCACCCAGTTTCTCGTTTCTAATGACTCTGTTCTCCGCCTGGTCTGATTTGTCTGTAATAATGCAAGTCAAACTCCGTGTGAATGCTGAATGCATAGCTCCAACTGCACCTACATTAATTGCTCTTTGAAATATTCTTCATGTTCAGATCTAGCCCTTACAATATTTATGAGGAATAGCAAATGCTCTTTCTGTGGCAAGAAGCTGCCTTGTTCCACAATCCTGAAGGGATTTCACAACACAGATTAGCAGTGAGGATTTCTGATTTATGGTGGTAATATTGGTGGCCAAACAGCAGCGGGCATAGGCTGTCACCGTCCACGGAGGTAAAGGGGTTGCATGTAAAGCTGCCTGTGAAGTCATTGTAAACTCCTCAGTTACTGTAAAAAAACTCTGTGTCTGTAATTATTAAATATAATGTGTTGGATATGGTTGCTTCTGTTCACGTTTTGCATCTCAGAAATACAGAAAATGGAAGAAGTTCTTGTTAGAATTTAGAAAGATGCTGAATCAATCAGCGGTATGGAAAACTCCATAAAATGCCAGGGTATTCCCAAGCGCAACATCTGTCAGCTGGAAAATGTCACACTGCTTTCCTAGAAACTGTTCCCAAAATGGACTCGTGTGGGGGCTTTAGCGTTATAGCTATGCTTCTTTGAACAAAATAGGTTTCTTGTATTATTTTCCTAATTGGTAGAGTGTGGTGTCTCTTCCAACTCCTGGACCTGATATCCAGGCAGCTGAAATTGTGAAATGTGGGAAGCTGAGGTGTGTGGTATTTTCAGTGCTATTTGGCTGACCGTGTGCTTGAAAATGGTCAGTTTGTTTCGTTACCTTCTATTATTCTCATTTGCTTCTGCAATGTTTTGAAAGAACAGGGTGAAAATTTCACTTTTGTCACTTTATGAGGAAACTCTGTGTACACTGAGAATCACTTGAAAAGCATTCTTTATTTCTAACGGTAGCTTTTGTAATAAGAAACTGTGAATTTAAACTTTAGTTTTCTAAGTTGAAGTATCCTCCTTTAGGGGAAGGATGGTATAAAACTTCACCCACATCTTTTCTTTTATACGGTTTTGCAACCTTCTCTATTTTTGGTAAAGCCTTTTCTTCTTATAATAGTCTGTATTCTGGATATATTCTAAAGATTGTTTTTAGTCTTATCCTAGTAATCACATCAGGCTTTCTATAGGGGTGTTCAGGTTTAGAATGAAATATGTTGATGGAAGTGTTATAAATTAAAGTCAGAATATTCACTACCTCTTCAGTATAAAATCCTGAGCCCCCTGCTTTGTGGAGGTGGGCTCCAGCCTTGGTTGGAAACTCAGCATTTCTCCCGGAGCCACCATGATGTAGAAGCCCTGTAGGGAATATGTTAGCTGATCTGTCTTTTTTTTCCCTCTTCTGTCCACAGAAGAAATACATTTTTTAGATGGTATTTCAGTACACTTGCATATTTTTAAAAAAATTCAATGATGGAAAAAGAGAGGAATAACTATATGTAATGTTTTACATTGTAGGAAATACTTGGTTGCATTTTAGATTAATGAATAAACATGCTTTATCTTAAATCAGTATTATCCTTTTCTAATGCTTCCAAATCCAAACGACAGTGACTTTTGTAACAACTCCGGAAAAACAAGGCAACTTGAACAAGCCAGCAAGAAGCTGTAAATTCTGCGTATTTATTCAGTGTACGTTTCAGAGAATTGGTGCCAAATTCAGCATCTGTGGTGGAGCCTGATGCAATTTCCCTGAAGTTAATGGAATTACACCAGGTCCGAGTCTGACTTCTGGTCTCTCTCCGTGACCTCTTGCTCGTCTTTGCTCTGAAACTTCCGTATTGCGGCTTTCGGATGACTCTTCACGTGTCAGTATGCTGGTGTGTACCTGGGGGTTTTAGTTCTTGCTGCTGACCTTCACAATGTACTTCTATCGATATTGCTAAGTTTAATGGTACGTTAATTTTATGCAAATTCTATTTTTAATTTACTGTATTATCTGCTAGTGCACCATACTCCTGTAGCACCTACTGACATAAATTACACTGAGGCAATTATCAGTATGAATTCAGCTCTGCGCATACCACTATGTTTTCAAATTATTAATGCTACTGCTCAGAACAAATGCACAAATCTCCGGTTAATTGGTCCTTTTTGTAGGATGTTCTGAGCATGTTTTTATAAAAAAGGCACTAAACATTCCTACTGACTAGATAAGAGCATTATCTACCTACTTGTGCATGAATTAGAGTTTTTTTCCCCTGTTAAAGTATTATATATACACAAAGAAACGTCAAAATAACTTTGAAGGATTTGCAAAGCCAAAAAAAGTTAGAAGTTTTGCCTATATGACTGTATTTCAATTACAGTATATTTTTGCAAAATAATAGTCTGTAATTACATATTTTTCTATAGACCTGTCACTTTGGATATTTCTCCCTGTGCAGGCTCTGGTTGTCTTCAGCAGGTTCCTGCAAGGGTCACCTGAGAGCCCTCCTCTCCCAGCTGTGTTTGAAGTCTCTAAACTCTTGCATTTCTTTATTCTGCTGCTGTCACATCTCAACACGTTTTATTTGCCCCTGTTTTAAAGAGTGGAGAGGGGTGGAGGGGAAAAAGTGCCCTAAGAATCAAAAGAAATGGTAAGGCTGAAGTCTGGGCAGCATGTCGGGTCGCTGGATCTTGCTGTGGTTGACCTCCCATTGCTGCTGCGTGGGTCAGGAGCTGCGACGGCTGCACCGAGCGTGGGAGCCTGGGGTTGACGAGCAGAGATATTATCACTGGTCAAGGCACTCTTGCAAGAAGCTTGAGCGCTTGTCAAAAAAAGCAGGTGTGCAGCAGGGAAATCGGTATTTCCATTTTGATTTCATGAGTGCGCATCAAATTCTGATTGTTCCTGTTTAGGGTCTGGTGTTGAAAAAGCCTGCTGTGAAACTAAACCCATGAGCACTAGCTTGGCCCCAAATCTGGATATGAAGAGGAAAAACGAGCAGAGAAGCAAATAAAGGCTGTCTGAATCAGGCTGCTTGTGAAGTCTCGTTACACTGATGAGTTACTCGGCGTAACTAAAGAGATGTGAAGGGCTGCTGCTCCTCTCCTGTGTTCCCCTTAGGCATTTCCCTCAAAATCCAGGGGGGTTTTTCCATGGGTGGTCGTAGGAGGATGGTGCAAGGCTGGCTCCAGGGATCACCGTGCTCCTATGGCTTGGCCCACTGGGACCAACTGGTTTGAGGTTTATAAGGTCCTCTCTTGGAAGTGTAGCTCTGGTACTTGGTTGTGTCTTTACATTGCACTGCGTGGAGAATAATGGATTAAAAGAAGCGTTGCGATATGAGCTGCAGCTGTTGAAAGGGAAGTTTAAAGGTCCCAGTATGAAAATTTCACAGTCCCTGTGTGACATGTAATCCTCCTAGTCTCATATGTATTAAATTGTTGTCGTGTACTGATTCATCCCAGCTGCCGTGGGTTTGTCTTAGTAAGAACTCAATGTAAATGTTAAGTTCTGTATAGCAGTTTATGCTGTTTACACCATAATGTCCCCAGTTTCTTACGGGCACCTACACAGAATGCTTGTGATCATATCCTTGGATCATTGGAGCTTTTTGTGTGTTGTAGCTTCTAATGCAAGATTACTTTCTTGACAAAGTATTTAATAGCCATGGGGCTTTCCCTCTGTGTCAATAGGAAATAATGAAGATGAGCCCCAGCCCTTAGGAGAAAGTCGCTTTTGGCATTTGGATCACTACGACTTCCTGCCAAATTCTGAATATCTGAGTGTGCCTGGTTAGGTGTAATTCCCTGATTTTGGACTCTGGTGGAGAGGCTTTTTTTTAAGGCTGGTCTAGTTATATTTAAGCTGCTCCAGTGCCACAGATAGAGAAATCTTCTCAACACATTTTCTGTGGGAGAAAACCCAGGTGCAGGTTGTGCCAAGAGCACTATTTATGGCTCCACTGACTTTTGCAAAAGCCTTTTTGAAGTTGGTGTTGCTCTCTATACCTCGCCATTGTCTGGGGATAATGTTCACTACTTAATCTTGTGCTAATGCTTGGAGTTTTTCAGAAATAAATTGTGACTTATAATCTGTTACAAGAATTTTAGATTAATATGGCTTGCAAATAAGAACGTTCACTTCTAGAACATAAGCTGAAACTGTCTGTGTAAGTGGAAAAGTAATTAACTTCAATAATCTTTGTATATTTCTTTTCATAAAAACAAATCTGGTGTTACAGTCTGTTATCCAGCTTTCAGAGAGTGGTGGTTCTGCTAGCTCTAACATTTATGACAGTGTTGCAAGTGTCTGAATTTGCTCAAAGGTATCCTAAAGATACATTTCATTTGCTAATATAGCTGTCCCTACATAATGGTCCATATACTTTGGGAAATATTGTATTAAGTTCTTCTCTTACCCCCTTTTTATAAAGGACAGAAGCGATAGCATGGAGCTGCAGCAATAAAGAAACTGGTACTGATGAAATGAGGTTCTATTTGTAGTTCCCCGATAATGATCTTGTGAAGAGATACAGATGTACTTCTGGTATAACATGTATAATAAAAGCTCAAAAAAAATCATATCTATAGAGTTGTACAAGACTTGACTACAATGTTGAGGAGATCCTTCCCTCCTGCATTTCTTTTGGCAACCACGTTGCCCCCTTGATTCTTTTCTCAGTTCACCAGAAAGTCCATACAAATGCATGTATAGACTTTTGTGCTTATATAAATCATGCTTGTATCTTCCTGTCTGAGAGAGTTCATTTGATGTGTATTCAGGCAGCCCTGTTAAAAAGCTACAAGTCCCAGGATGATGTTCAAAAAAAAAAAAGATAGAAATCCAAGATTAATATGTTAGCTGAAATTAATTCAGCACAGAAGGAGTTGTTACACATCTTGGGGCCTGCTCACTCTTATACAGCTGTGACATAGCTTCCCAGATGGCACAATTATCTTTCTAAAATATTGTGGAAAACTTTCATTTGTCATTTGGATTAGTGCAGCGAGCTTTCCGTAAACAGAGGCAGAGAGATCTGCCTATCTGTGTTCTTCATGGCAGTAATTAGCAGTAATTCACTTGGAATTACTCAGAAAAACATTTTACAGGAATAGGGGAACAAGCCAACTTCTTCCACTTCCACTTTTGAAATTGCTGTCCTGCGTGGGTGTATCTCAAATCTTTGACATATAACCAGAGCTTTATATGATTTGCTTTTTCTGAAGAGTATTTTATGTTCTCCTAATTGGACTGCCAAGGTTCTCACATGGTGGGCATGTTTTCAACATGGACTAGACTGTAATATTTACAGTAAGGTCTTGAATATAATATGTAGGATGGTAAAAATTGGGCTGCTATTCATTCGTCTATCAGGAAGGAAGCTATAGTAGACAATGTACCTTCTGTATAAACAGCATCAGGCCCATTTTGTATATCATACATGAATTTGTAGCAATGTTTTTGGCTAATCATGCCTGAAGTATAAATGATGTCCCAGTTCTAAAACAGAATGCTGTTTACGTTTTTTAGGAAAAAAAAAAAAGGTGCTGGGGGTAAAGCTCTAGGGTTAGAAAAAGATTGCTCTTGGATTAAGAAAAGAAACACAATCCGAAAGTTTTATTAGACTTGTTTACCAAATCTCTTTGGTTTTTCTTTTTAGGACTTAATCTGTGCAAGCCTAAATTTGAGTAAGAAAAGTAATCTATAATAACAGAGTATTGAATGATCTTGTTCAGAATGATAATCTGACTTCTTATGAGCAATTTGGGTTTTACCAAAATTTACTTGCTACCTGTGGAAAAAAATCAAGCTACATCTTTGTTACATGAGAGGGCAGGTAGATATCTGCAGAATTACCATGTTCCCAATTTACAATCTCTCCATATTGTGTGAAGTGACACCTTAATCAGCAGTGGTGTGACACAAAGGTGTGGGAGAAAATAGGATGTGGATTGACAGATTCTTATTAGAGGCATCTGCACTGCTGGTGAACGAAACCTGGTTTGCTTTTCGTTCTTCCCTTGCTTTAGGAGAAAAGCTGCTTCCCTGCAGCTGCAAAGGGGATGTCTTTTTGGTTGATGGGTTAACTATTGGAAAAACCAAATGCAAATAAAATGAAGCACTTATAACTAAAAATAAAACCACTTTAGTCATGCCAATTCAGTAGACTGGGGCTCTAGGAAGGAAATAACATCCTCAAAGAGAAGAGGAGAGAGGGCATTTCTCTGCGGGTAAATTCGTGCCTTTGGTGCACAGAGAGGTGGGAGTCCGAGTGCTTTCAAGAACTTACGAGGGAAGACTATGATACAGAAACCTCTTGTCCAGATATATACACTTGACATTTTGCTGAGTGAAAGAGAGTTGGTAGGGCAAAATAGTACTGACTTTGTGGCAGTTAGCCAGTCCTTGATTCTGATTCTGGCAAGAAACTGAAGGCACTGAATTAGGTCATCTTTCTGTTTGTGTCTATAGGTGGTGAGCCCGGTAGCAGGTGGGGGAAGAGAAGTCCTGTCTGAACACTTCAAGCGAAATGTCTGTGATTGGGAATTCTTTGGCAGTGTTTTTAATTTAAAAAGATAAATTCATCAAAACAAAACTGCTTTTTTCTTTTCCCCACAAACATACGTTTTGGTTTTCATTGGGAAAAACACCTTGGAAGCGTATTAAAGAATGCCTGAGGTTGGCAGAGACCTCCAGAGACCGTCCAGTCCAACCCTGCTCAGAGGCGGGGCAGCCAGAGCAGGTTGCCCAGGGTTGTGTCCAGTTGGGTTTTGAGCATCTCCAAGGATGGAAAAGCCACAACCTCTCTGGGCAACCTGTTCCAGTGTTCAGTCACCCTCACAGGAAAAAAGTCTTTTCTTGTGTTTAAATGTACCAATGAAAAGGGTTGGGCTCTGTCTTTACAACCCCCCACCAAATAAGATCTCCCCTGAGCCGTCCCTGCTCCAGGCCGAGCAGCCCCAGCTCTCTCAACCTCTCCTCGTGTGAGAGATGCTCCAAGCCCCCAGCCGTCCTCATGGCCCTTTGCTGGACTCACTCCAGCATGTCCCTGTCTCTCTGGTACTGGGGAGCCCAGAACGGGGCATGGGGGATGAGACATCACAGAAATACCCTCCATGTCAAGTTTTTGTTGGGGTTAATCAATAGTAAAAACCGCATTAATGTAGCTTAAAGCATCTGAGGGAATGGCTATTCTGGAACAGATGACCTTCATTCACTCGCAGGAAGTTTCCTGGAGGAGGAGATTGTCCCCAAAGAGACTGTTTTTATTTTTGGAGCAGAGGGTGCGTTGGCAGAAGTTGGGTTTCCTTTTGGAGCTGAGGCTGTGTTGGCAGGAGAGGAAAACCATTCCACAAACAGGCTTATTATTTATATCCTTACTGTAAGAGGGTTGAGAAATTACACACTCCCAAAGGCCTCTGGGGAAAATACGGTGATAGAATTTGTGAGGACTTTTTTTTTTTCTTATCCACAAGGCCATCCTATATTCCTATAATAATTTCCTTTTTTTTTTTGTGGATTTTTTGATGGTCAGATACAACTTCATTCTGCCTGGAAGTGGTTGCATCGCAATCAATCAGTGGAGCTCATGGGATGAGGTTAAATGCTGTGCAAGCTCATGTCTATGTGTCCTGTGCGGTTTTAGCTGGGGATAACCAAGGGGGTCAGCTCGGCATCTGGGTAGTCACCTCGAGAGCTCGTGCCATGAAATGAAACACTCTTGCTGCGACTGCTGCGCATAGCTCTCAGCTGCCAGCTCCATATTCAGGAACAATAAATACAAGTTTTCATCCCAGTAATGAGTTTTCTGCAGCAGAGTGAAAACTCCAGGGTTTCTTGTTATCAGAAGATAATCATATTCTGGCAGTGGTACTTACCATGCCCGTTAAATGTCCCAAGGATGCGATTATCTCCTGATATCTCTCTAGCCTGTTAAGCTTTGTTGTTTGCTTACAGTGGAGAAAGCATTTGTAGTCTCTGAGGCTGATTTTCTTCATTGTGATAATGATAGGAATAAAGTGACCGTTTGCTTGCTGGTATTGGGCAGCCGGCTTAAAGCCCAAAACGTATTAAATTAGGTATTGAAGAAAAGTGAATGTATTTAAATGACCTCTCCTTCCTCTGGTATTTCAGTAGCTTCCAGTGTGCAGATGGTCTTAACCAGGCAAAGTTAATAGGAATTCTAGAAACAAAGGCAGACTTTTTGTATACAACCAACCTTTCCTTCCTATAGAAAATGTAGGTTGGTTCTTTAACACCTGTATGACACCACTGGACTTTCTGGAGCTGCCTGGAATTTGAGGTGGCAATACAGTGTTTTAACAACATTAAAGGTACCCAAGGTAGCAGACTGGATTTCAATAGAAGAGCTGTTCTGAAGTGTATTAGCATGTTTGTAAGCAAAATGTGCTGGGAATAGATGATCTCCTGGCCTGGAGTTAAGCAGAGAAATTTATTCTAGTCTCTGCTACCGCTGTCCCCCCAAAGCAGATCTTTCCAATGTCCTACGCTTCTGACCTGCTGCGTGGGCATCGTACCAGTCAGGGATTTCTAAGAACTGAGAAGAAAATGGTTCACATATTCAGATTTTATAAAATATTATGTAGAAAGAGATCTTGACTACATGTCTTACCCTGCTGTTATAATGCAATATTTGGCAGGCCTGGCACTGCTGAGGATCTGGTAAGTACCATTGTGTACTTGAGTAACTAACTGCATTTCCAGAGATCTTTGAGAAAAATTAGGTATCGCTAAGAAGGTTGCGACTAGTGACAGTCTCTTAGTTACTCTATGATGAACAATATCTATTAAATACTTTTTAAGATTAGTGAGTTAAGTATGAACATCGCTGGGTTTTTAGCTTTAAAAAAATCCTTGAAAGCCAATTTCTAACTTTTTTAGAAATACATTTCTAGGCACTGTATTTGCTGGTGCACTTTTAATTATGTGAGGTCTGCTTTTGTACGAACTGAATTTACAGGGAATAAGAATTTAACCCGGCTTCCTATCCCCATTTTTAATTGTATGCTTTGTTACCCCACTACTTGATTTTTCCTGTATGGAGGTAAATTTGATTAAATATTGCATACCTTACGTAACTCTGGGGGAGAACTTGGTTGAAGCCAGGTGGTACCCTAAAAACCAGAAAATACTTAAGCTAATTACTGTGTATTGGCAGAGGTACAGTAGGAGCTGCAACCATGAACATTTTAAAGAGTGAATTGGATACACGTTTTAGAAGAAAAAGAACTGTGCAGAATATAAACAGTGGTAATGTGGTCAGGTTGATCAGCACGGGCTGCCAATCACCTGAGAAAACTGTACTGAATAAAACCTTGCCCCATTTTTGGTCCAGCCTCAAAGAGTTCCCAGGGGGTTGTGGTTGAGGTGGGTCTTGGGCTGGAGCTGAGGAGCCAACGTGCTCCTGGCGAGTCGTGCGGGAGCCCGGTTTGCTGCCCGCCGGCTGGGTGGGCTTGTCACGGGAACCAGCCCCCAACCCCACTGTCGCACGGCAGCACGGTGCTTGGAAAAACACAAGAATGCAGTGGTTAGTGTAAAATATTTGGGGATATTTTGAAGATATGGAGGAAGGTCAAAGTTATTTTTGGAGAAACAGATAGGAAAAAAAGTCCTGAAACTTCTGCAATAGTTAGTAGAAATAAGCTTCCTGCTTAAGAATAAGATGCAATGTATATACAAGTATAATGTATATATAGAAATGTATATGAGTTGATGCAATAAATTATGAATACTTTTCAAGAAAAATAAATATGCCAGTGCTGCAGACTAATGCATGGCATGCTAATATACGTGTTCATTTTTGAGGGAGTTGTCTGTTAGTGAGTCCTCTCGATAGAGGAAAAAATTGATGTTAAATATATAAGGTACTGTAGAGCTTTCTAAGGAAAGTGAGCACTGTACCATGTTAGAATGTAAACCTGCACCCCCAGGATGAGCCTATAGACAGAGCAGAAAGTTTAGGTATGTGACATTCCCATCTATACCTGTTCTGTGCACTGTGTATCTATATATAGCACATAGAGGCAATGCAAAGTTTAACCTACAGTACGTATGAGACATATTTGAACAATACAAACTTCTGAAATGATGAAATTTCAATCACAGTACTTATCAGCTAGAGAACGCCCCCTTTGACGGAGAAAAGTCCAGCAGTAATTTCATTTTACTCATTACTCTAAAAATAATTTTCTTATTCATTCCGTAAGAAGCATTCTGTGCACGATTTCAAAATTTCCCCCTAAGGATCATCTTTTAAACATCATCTTTTTTTCTTCTTTTAACATGAGGTTTGATGCCTAGATCTCCAGACATAAAGGTAGCCACAGCTTTTGTCATATTATCTGGGAAACAGAGGTTAACTCTTCTACACAATATTTTTTTGGTTAATCAGACCTTTTTGTTAATGCAGCATATTACCTGCTGAGTCGTAGATCTGTGATACGCAACTGGCCCTTGAGTCTTCGTTGAAGGTCAGCCCACAAGTGGGAAATGTTGTACGCGTCACCTGCCTAGTTATCGGGTAGGAAAATGTCATCCGCTTCCTCTGGGGACCTTCCCGCAGGGACGGGGACTTGCTGCTTGGGAGACCCTGTGTCCCGGATAAGATTATTGTACTTCACGGAGCTACAGTGAAGAGCATGAGGTGGAAAACCGGCTTACGGGACGTAGCAAACGTATCCGTGCGGTGTTTGAAAGGGAACTCCTGTGCTAGTGTGGAAGTAAAGCACAACCGGGCAAATCAAATGGCCCAATACAAAGAACAGTGAAATTTAGCTTGAAGATCCTGTGAGACCCTACCAAGTAGGAAGCCTTAATGACAAAACCAGTGAATATCCGTCTGATTGGGGCCTGAAAGATCAAAGTCACCAGGCTTTGTCATTGATAAAGAAAGATTATGCATTAGTTAATTAACCAGAGTAACCAATGGATGATCTTTGGAGAAAACGCTTTTGCTCCTGCTTCCTGAGTGTCAGTTCAAAGCCATTTTTGTTTTGATAAGATACCACTTAGAAAGTGAGATTAGATTCCAGGCACATACAAAACAGGGTGAAAGAGCACTATTAGATCTACCTAGGTAATCAGTGTTTAAAAAAAAAAAAAAAATCGATGGGAAGAGATGTCTCTTCTTTGGCAGAAAGTGGTTCTTATTACCAAAGATGCCGTGGATCAGAAGTTAGCTGCTGCAGGGAGGGCAGATGAAGATGATGCTATACTGTCAGATGAGACCTTGTGCTTTTAAGCTTCAATTCTATTATTGATTACAACATATCTGTAATAAATCAGGTACAAGCTTGCATTTAATTTTCAAAGGCTGCAAATTCCATTTGTTCTACAACTTCTGAGTGACATAAATCTTTTAATGAATGTTAAAAAGACTGTTTCTCAGATAGTAACCAGTCATTCATAACTGTCCAAGGAATTCGCTTGTATTTAGAACATATCATGTGTTGGATGAATGGAAATTTGTCAGTTGTCAACATATTGTGATTTTTTTTTTCCCCCCGATTCCTTTTTGTCTTTTCCTGAGATGCAGAAAAAACAATTCAAAGTTTTATTAAGTACTTATTTGTCATAATGGATACCTTATCCTAGTGTTGTTTTATAGACTGTAGTGATTTACAGAACAGTCAGCCTGGATTTCCAAACTGTCCATCCAGAAGAGTTATCTACTCGTGTTTGATAGAAGAAAAAACATGCCTGATTTTCTTCCTACCCTAATGTGTACTTTGACTATCTGGCTGTGCATTTTGATTGAGCCTATATTGGTGATACTGAATTCATCCTTTCAGGTATCAATTGATCAAAAGTAATGCTTCCCCCCTGTCCTTATCCCTGTGGCTACATAAAACTCTGGGGGGCAACAAAAACTTATTTCACAGTAAATTCTTCCAGAATACACACATCCCACTGATCCTGTGTGACAGGTAGCCTGGTATTTTGATCCGGGGCGTTCAGCTGCAATGTACAGAGGGACCAGCGACTATTCCAGTAGTGGAAAACACGATTACAGTTGCGTAGGTCGTGAAGGGCTGCTCTGGGAGCTCCCAGCCACCCTCGCTGCTGCCGAGAGGTGGTGTACGGTTAAACGAGAATAGACCACGTTACAAACGAAGCTCAGTATTTAAACTAGCTGGAGTGAGATAAACACCCCAAGGGAGCTATAATTACGCTTCCAATTATTGCTTACCCTGAGAATGACTTATTACCTTTTACAACTGCAAAAAATGTATTTTAATTTTTCATTACTAGTTTTCTTCATCAGGTTTCTACTCTTTGCTAGACCAGTAGGTATCATGAGGGTCTTCAGAAATAGCTCATAATACATAAAACGATGGAGCTGGAGCATTAGATTCCTCTTTCTTGTACAGCTGTTTAGCTCATGCGAAGCCAAATGTCTGTCCTATTTAATTAAATGCCGTCTTTGCCCCTGTAGTGATTGCTTCAACTGGATGTTGTTTGTCACTAAAAAAGTATCATATTTGGAAAGTGTCTGATGATGTGATAGCAGAGCCTTTTTAATGAATCCCACTTTACAGGGTGAATCAGTTTGGGCTAGGCATGATTAAGTTTGTGATCAAGAGCTTGACTAAGAATTTTGTAGTTGATGTTGATTAAGAATATTGGATGATAATTAATGCATAACTCCTGTCTTTTACGTGTCTGGAGAATCAAAATAGCTGAGAGCAGTGCTAGAAAACAGTGGGATTGCCAGCTTATTTGAAGTATTTAGCTGTAGCAATTTTATCCAATTCATAAATTGCTTGTGGACAGCAACAAGAAAGGTGTCTTCCATTTAAGCCAATCTCTTGGTTAATTATCACAGGGACCAGAAATCCCATGAGGATGAGGAGGCTCAAACGTCTCCAGGATTCAAATTATTTTCTTGAATAAATATTATAATGTAACAGTTCAAAGGCCTCCTCTCTCCTTAATTTCTGGGACTGAAGGAGTACAGTTTGGGATTGCAATGTATCTCTCGCCACTTCCAGTTTGCGCTTGTGGACACATCTGCAGTGTAATTAAACTTCAATTGGTTCAGAATCTTCATTTAATTTCAGACAGCGAGGACCTTGCTCAGTATCCACGAGTATGGGTGAAAACACCCTTTGAGTTCAGAGGATTTGGATAAGGCATCTTTTGGTTTTTTATTTTTGTCTAATCTTTTTTAATAGAAACATATCTCTGTTAATAATATAATGTATTATTTTTACTGCGGAAGACAAACAGTAACAGGGTGAGACCTGCAGTAATACTGAACAGACAGACTTCACGTGACTATTTGCCTAAAAAGATACAGACTTAAAATAACAAAGTTAAGAGTTATCTGAAAAAAATCAGACTTCCGTTGTAAGAGAAGTTCTGGCAGTCCGAAAACTTGTTTTTCAGCTAAATGAAACCAAACCTGAAATTACTCTTAAACAAGATTCTCTACATTGCTGCAGAACCTTCATATTTTTTCATCTAGATAAATTAAAAACACAAAGCTTTATTATGTGTTGCACTAAAGAGGAATGAAAACAATATTTTATGCAAATGAAATGTTGACATAATTGAAACAAAATGAGTACAGGCATTAATTTTACTCTGTTTTAATTTCATGGAAATCACATGTATCAAAAACTTACATTTGGAAACACTGGAAAACTCTTTTATCAAATTAAAAATGAACAGCTTTTACATACTACTAAGTAACTCAATTTGGCTCCAACGCTAGAGTTTGTATCTGAATAGAGAACAAAACATATTTTTAAAATCAGAAGCTTGTAGAGCAGTTGGGTTTTTAAGGAGAGGGGAATGAATTTGCAGAGGTCTTCTAAAGCACCCTACGAGCATGGGTGAACTGGTGGCTTAGTCCGTGCCCGAATATCAAATCTGCAGTTTGCTGAGCTGAGTTTGGAGAAACGGTCCCAAATCTCTCCTAAAATAACACCCAAATGATGCAATGGGATCATGCGCGTTGGTCCCCCCACAAAGTATCGTCCAAGCGCTCGTGCTGCGGGAGGACAGCGATGGTCTGCCATCTCTGGGAACGCTTCAGTCCTGAAGTCAATATGCGCACGCTTAGAGACAATTTGCAAGTGAGAGCTCAAAACTGCTCTCATGCGGGGTTGGATTTTTTTTTTTCTTTGAGCTCACGTAAATAGTTGTTTTTCCTGGGCTTCCTGGAGCATTTCCCTGCGACTCTCCAGGGCCGGGAGCGATGAAAGTTCTGTTCGTTGCGCCATGTCGGCTCGCTTTTGGGCTGAATGTTGTGAGAATTGGGTGAGGAGCGCTCGGAGAGCTCGCCCTCTTTCTGAGGAGCGTTACGAAGACAGAGGAGCCCAAATCTGTCACCTTAGTATCCAGCAGGGAAGTGACAGAGAGATGAGAGATTAGCAGCGATAGGCGAAAATAAATCCGCGTCCTTGCCGCTGCCCGTGGGGCAGCGTGATGGAGTTATTCCCGGCGCAGCGTTCAGGGGACGGTCGTGCTCTCGCCTTGCACGCAGCCTCCGCGGGGCTCTCGGCTCTCCCGAGCGCTGCCAGCTCCCCGCTGCTTGCTTGCTAGATCTTACGAGAGCGTGCGAATTGATGTGGCGTTTTGAATGTATAAACAATTCTTGAGACAAATCCAAAGATAGGTTTCCTGAGATTACTCCGGGTTTGACTTTGGCTTTTGGCAGCACAGGCATCCTTAGCATGACTCAGTTTTAGTCCGAGACAAGGTAAAAATGAAAGCGCCCCTGGGTTCTCCACTGGTGAGATTATTAAGTCCCTGTGGGACCTTTGATATTGCAGATGAAATCTCTCTTTTGTCTTATATCTTTGTGTCTCAAATTTCGAATTTTTTTTTCTCTTGATGGTAGAGACTGTACAGCCACCGTATGAAATGTCAGAACAATATTAGTACATCACAAGAGCAGTGTTGGAGCTGATGGGACGTATGATCCTTGCCTTTATTTTGGCATATTTGTATATAACCAGTTCACATAGGAAGCCTTTTGAAGAAGATGAGGACTAAAAAAATTGTGCAATTTGATCAAGTGTAAGTTCAAATTTCTGAAGAGTTCAGTATATTCATGACTATTTGGAAACATGAAGCGTTGGAAGTGTAAGATCTGAGCTTTATGTAGCCTAATCAACAGATGTGTATTCCCCCTCCCCTTATTTTCCTTTCTCCCTTTAGACTTATGAATTAGTTTTCCCCTTCAGCAGATTGTTTTTTCTTTATTTCTTCTACTTAGATACTGTAAAAAGTAATTAAGATAATCTTATCAAAGGAACATGAAACAGAAATTTAACTGATTAAATTTCAGACCAATTAGTCATACAGAAGCCTTTGTGTAGACCTTCCGTGGATTCTGCATCGCTTGTACTTTCCATTTCCTATTTTACAACGGCATGAAGTTAGGAAATTGCATTCCATGGAGATGGTAATTAACTTTGGTAATTAAAATACCACCTTCGTAGCGGATAACCAGTCAGCTTCAGGTCAATGACAATTTTTAATGTGACACATTTAATCTTACAGAAGATTGAAATGTAAGAAATTACATGCGTAATTTCGGGGGGGAGGGCTGCTGAGTTTCTTCATGGTGAAATATCATGAAACTTCACTAAGATGGTGGAACAGGGGAAAGGGGGATTTGAATTTCTGTCCAGGACTTAAATAGATACAGAATATTGTATTTTACTTTATCAAATTGTCTTGTTCTGTATGTGGATCAGATGGTTTTCGTACTGCTTTTAACACACTATTATTTCATACCTAGGACGAGAGGAAATGGCCTCAAGTTGCGCCAGGGGAGGTTTAGACTGGACATTAGGAAAAACTTCTTTACTGAAAGAGTGGTCAGGCCTTGGAACAGGCTGCCCAGGGAAGTGGTGGAGTCACCATCCCTGGAGGTATTTAAAAGACGTGTAGATGAGGCGCTTAGGGACATGGTTTAGTGGGCATGGTGGTGTTGGGTTGACGGTTGGACTTGATGATCTTAGAGGTCTTTTCCAACCTTAATGATTCTATGATTCTATGATTCTTTGCTTCTAAAGATTCATTTTTGGGATGGAAAATGGTCTTTAGGAGGTGTACACACTGAGTGTCTGCCATGCATTGTAACAGTAAGTTTCTCTCTTGAAGTCAATCCATTCCTTCAGTTAGAAGTATTAAATTATCTATACGACCTACAGATATGTGACTTATGTGATGTAGTTAATCTGCACGTAGTCTACAGGTTATTATTTGCTCTATATGAAAAAGAGAGCAAATGTGGTATTTCCCTGTTTTACCAAGATGGACCTAGATAATCTTGAGATGTTAAGGAGAATGTGAGGACAAAAAGCAGCCAGCAAAAGTCAACTCCATCTCTAGAGAATTTAACTAGATGGAAAAGTAGGAAAAGAAAAGCTTTTCCATTGTCAGAAGGGATGTCCTTTGGCCATAAATTGAGTTGACGATTTGCCTTGTGAAAGTAGAACTTTGTTTAAGAAGAATGCAATCAAATGTACTAAAATACATTTTCATACATCTCATTTAGACATGGACTTGAGGAATGCTATTTTATTGGGGGTTTTATTGCAAATATAGAACACTAATTGCCACCTGATGCTGTCTTCCATATGTAGATCAAACCAAAGACAGAACCAAAAAGTTCCTGTTCCAATACCACAAATACTGCAGACTGGAAGAAACAGTTGTCATCGATCTGGAACAGTATATGGGAAGGTGGTAGAAAAAAAACCAAGTGAAATAAAATGGCAAAAAGATATGAAAAAATGTTTCAACACTAGGATATAGAGGCTTTTTTGTCAGCAAGCACAGAAAAATGGTGGGGGAGGAATGAAGGATCTGCTGAACACTAATATCAGAATAGATCTATAGTTATTTGGAAGTCGAACTAAAACTTTTTGTATTAAAAAAAAAAACAATTAAATATTTTTCACAGATGTCATTATTTTCTACAGATGTCATTGCTTACTCTCTAACTTTAGAGTCTCCTTTGAAATAAAAGGAAGATTAGTAATGAGATGACAGTAGACTTTAACTAGAAAGAAATTAGACCTTAAAAGAAGATTAGTAATTACAGCTATCTTCAAATAAGATGGAAACAAGCCTTGAGGAAGTAGAAGATTATCCGAGTTTATAATAACTGAGCCCAAGGTATGTGTACCATGTATTCAAAGCCCTGAAAGCCGAGGATCAGAAGAGCAGGTGCTGAATAATCCTCTTGACCTCATCAATACTCAATCAGGGCAAAAATGAGGGTGGGGGGAAAAAAGCCTGTATTGCTAATGGCAATGAAACAAAAAGGAGATCAAAGCCATCAGAGCAGCGCTGCTGAAAGTTAGCTGTGCCCAGTGCTAACAACTTTGTTACAGAAATCTACTGTGTGATTCTCTGAAATCTCTTGATCAGTACAGAATAATAAATGAGTGGATTATTAAATATTTTAAGGAACAAAATATTTAGACTGCGGTTCAAAGCATTTTTATCAGTATGAAATCGTCAGAGACTTGACATCCAGAGTGTGGTATGTTATCTGGAGAGCAGCTGAGCTGAATTCTGTCGCTACTCAGTGCATGTGATAGACACCCAGAAAAAAGATGGCTTGGAAAGAAAAGAAACTGGATTTAGTCTCTTGTGAAGCATTATGTCATCGTCAGAATGACCCTTGGGGCAGTTGGGGACGAGCAGCTGGATGAAGCGCAGCGTCCCGGTGATGGGTGCTCTCATCCCGCTGCAGCTCCCGCTGTTGGTCCTGGCTGGATGCACCACTGGCTTTCTCTGAAGGCTGGAGATCCTCAGCCCGATCCTGTATCGTGCACCGCAGGTTCAGGCCAGCCAAGTAAATACATATTTTTAAGTTAACTTTACTAAATATAGGATACTACTGGTATGTGCCAGTTTCCTTCCTCCAAGCCCCCAATTTTTTTTTTTCTAATCTTTACTAACGAAGTATTTCAGCTCATGAAAAAAATACCTTTTTCTGACTTCATTGGAGGAGGCATCTCAATGATACGTATTCCCATCTGGTCTTTATCTCCCTTCAAAAGCTTATGACTTGCTTAAATGGGACATTTTAATCTAAGAAACTCTTTACTGACATTTTTTTTAACCTTGGGTTCCTGCTGTGAGGAGCCCTCTCTGGAAGTGGGGTTATCTGCCCCCAGGTTTGCGGGGAAAGGAGCTTCTGTTTGAAGCGCTGCCTGGTTTGGCAAAAGGAGCCGTACTTCAAAGGCAACTACTTGATTTATATTCAGAGCTGAGTTTTCTTCCCCCTTGCTGATGCCCCGGAGGAGTACCTGGCCATCTCTGGAGCGGGTGTGATCCCAAGCTAGGAAATGCCTGGAATGACAGGCTCCTAATTCATCTTTTCTACTTCTAAAGATCATTTTTTGGATGAAAGGCATGGGATTGTATGGACAGTGCCTGAAGAGAAGAGGAAGGGTGCTTTCATGCCACTTCGCTCCCAAGTTTCTGCTCTGCACAGAAGTTATCTGTTATAAATAATAGGAAAAGAAATTGCAATTAGTGACATAATGAATAAGAGACTTGACTAGCGCTTATTACCCAGACGAGGCTCAAGGTAAATGACATAGCCCAAGACAAGTGGAAAAGTTAGCCTGAATACAACTCATTGTGACAAAATCAAGAGGTTTTAGAAAATTATTAAACCTTTCTGAAAGTGGAAGTTCAGGGCTGTCACTGTGAATATTAATGTCTCCCATAAAAGAGGTTTTTGTTCCTGAAGTCCAAGATCATACAATCAGCAGAAATTTAAAATTAATCTTTATTGTATGATAAAGGACCAAGATGAGATAAAAGAAAAGATGTATCTGAAGGGAAAAGTCAACCAGGGAAGTAATGCTATCCTATAAAAATATTTGAACATCTATGGTCCCTTCTGAAATTTGCTGTGTGGAAAGTAAGGTTTGACTTAACCAGGATTTTTTTGTTGTTGTTTGATGAATGGGAAATCCAGGGAATCCTTAACAAGATGAGATGGTTTTCCCCTTCGTCCTTGTACGTGGCCATGACCCACGTGTAGAGAGTTAACGAACCTGAAAAGCCGTGCAGTGTGATCACATAGACAAATTGTATTAAATAATGAAGGTATTCTGGGCTGATTTCTGTAAGTCAAACTGGAAGGTCCAGAATCCAGATAAAGTATTGAGTAAGATAAGGAACCTAACAATGTTGTTCCCATGGCTTGGTGCTCTCTCATAGCTCTCAACTCTCACCAACCCACCTTGGCAGTTTGCCGGTTGCCTTTGCAATCCATGGTGGGGTCTTTTTCCTTCCTTTCTAGGTCCAAAGAAACCGGCTTGTTTCTAATTTTTCTGGCTTTGTGACTAGGGCTCATGATGGCTTCCTGCTCTGCCGGTCTCTCTCCTGGTTTGTAACTTGTCCTAGATGAGTTACCGCATCGTGAGCAGCAATGCCCCTGACCTCATAGCTTTGTTCTTCCAGAGCTGTTCAAGCTCCTCTGATAGGAAGATGACCAGAACAATTAGCAACAATAAACGACAGTAGCCATGTGCTGCTTGTTCAGCATGCCAGGGTGAGATAGCACAGCTGATGGTGAGAAGATCCTGAAGATCATCATCTTCTGGAAGCAGTAAATGTACTTGCACTTACGTCTGTGTTTTGAGATTTCAAGCTCGGTAACACCACAATGTATTAATTGTTTCTAGCACTGTGTGATCAATCCTTCGCAGCCTGTCCTGACAAGTGGGAGAGTGAGGTTGAGCAGCAGAGTCTGATGCTGCACACAGAAGCAATCTGTTCTGTACCATTTAATTTGGTAATACCCAGTAATTTACAGTAAGGCGCTGTTGTCTTAATAGGAATACTAATGAAATCTAGTCTCTTCTGTCTGATATTAGGAAGGTCACTGGTGATAGTTTTACTGTTTCTACTGTGGAGTCAAGTGTCCACTATGTATTGTTGGTGGGGATAAGAGGATGCGCTAATAAACTTAGTATGGACTTTTAATTAGTCTAGTCTGAAGTTAAAATTAATGCAGGTTTTATATTTCATATATTGTTTGTTAAGCTCTCTAGCAAGCTTGTGGACAAAAACTACTATATAGATGTGAAATGTTTTGAATAATCTTGTCATACAATTAGCTTGTATGTATCTTAGCTGTGGACTTCACTTCATGGCAATGAAGAACTGAATCTGGCCTTGTTTGTGGTTTGGTTTTTGTTTTTCCCCCCTCTACTTATTTGCACTGGCTGGAAATCCAGCCTGAATTAATATTTTGGTGCAACTGAAGCAGAACTTAGTAATAAGAAACCTTCTTTCAGACCATAATGTTTTTGTATTTGAACTTCAGCAATTGATTTTTTTTCTTACTTGGCAACCTGATCATTTTTTTAAATTTAAATAGTATTTTGCTTCCTTAAGCATTTGGGCTCTTCCAAAACGTGACGGGGCATTTTGAGGTCTTCAGGAGCAAATAGAGAAGCCTTAGAAATACCTACTTAACCTATCACCTGTGCAGATAAGAACATTTCCCAGAACACTAGAAGCAAGGTATTTTTCTTGTAAAAATGTTCTAGTGGATATGGTATAAAAAATAAGGAACAGCTCCAGTTCCATAGTGGTGTAGTCATGCTCCTCAACCCAAAGCAACTGCCATGTTGCAAATAACTTAGAATAAAATAATTTTGCCCTCCTACATCTTACTGTAAAACACAGGTAAGTATCTGAGTAGTCCCATGTGACTCGAGAGTTCTCTCTAATGCTTTAAGAAAATCATATGTGTAAGTGTTTGATGGACTGGGACTATGGAGGGGCCGGGAGAAGGATGTGAATGAAGCAGCTGGATTGTTTCCAATCACAGCAGGTCCCCGTGGTTGTGCTGATGGAAACCTCGGGGAGGGCCTGTGTGAGGAAAAAGAGCAGTGTAATTATTTCTGACAACGGGAGGGTGGAAGAGCAAAGAGTTGAAGAGCTGGAGTGCGAGGAGCTGGTCGCTGGACTGTCCTCAGGGCCAGCGAGGTGCCACACTGCAGAGGAGGACAAAGGTCACTCTTTATTCTCCTTGGACAATTCTGTGTATCTGGGATTTTTAAAGTGAGTAATAGTTGCAGGAATTATTATTTATTGGAGCAGTCATAATCCAGCAGGGTATGTGGTTAATGAAGTACATCGCTCCATGCTTCTTGCGTAGCTGATGGCTTGTGGATTCATCTCATGTTGCAAAGCCCACGTGTGTTATCTGAACGAGTTACACGGCCCTTAGAGAGGTAATGTTCAGCCAGCCTTTACTCTCTATTTGGAAAAGTCTCCTGAGCAAACAAATAATTGAGACGTACACATCTCTAATGTATAGGACAACGCAGATACGCACAGCATCGTGTTGTGTAAGTTGCAAGAGAAGCAAAAAGACTTTTAGTGCAACTCTCTTTTCCAGTAGATGAAAATCACAGCTCCTCTAGCCAAACTGCCGTGGGGCAGATGAGAACTAAGCCTGCTGGGGAACCGAGGACATTTGTATGGCATGCCTTCTTTGTAGTTTTGTTCAGATCTCTTAAATCTAACATTAACAAAAACAGATTAATTCTGTAAAGAAGGATTTAAGGAGAGATGTGTAACAAGTTGCACAAAGATTGTCTTTTTTCCTAGTACTTGAGAGTTAATGAACTTTGTGCTTTGTAATAGGTCTGTTGCAGAAATATGCCTAGACCTATGTTAAATTAGGCTGTATGAACTGGCTATAGGAGCAATATTTTTTTATTCCATGTTAGCCTAAGGAGATTTTTGTCAGCAGTGTGCCTCTTGCACGTTACTAAACAGAGGTAAAGTCTCATATAATTTGGTACAAGCATATCCAGCCGTCTAAACATAATGAAAACCCAGTCCTTGGTTGGAGATGGCAGGTGCAAATGCTTTATAAAGAAGTACTAAATTCATTTTGATAATAGGTGAACTGAAACCGTAGCCACTTTAAACTAGGGAACTAGACCCAAATTCTGCACCTGCACCGTGATGCTTTTTATAGTTTACAGGAAACAATCCCTGGATGGTCTTGTAGCTATTTTCAGTGTTGTGCTGGATTTTGAGCGGATTCATTTCACCTAAATTCCGATGTGGATGGCCAAATCCCCTGGGAATTTAACTCTCCATCTTGTTGCTTGTTTTGTTAGCAGCTCATTTCCTAAATCTGTCGGTTTAACACCGAGGCGGCAGCTATGGCTGCATACGGATGGCATTGCATTGGAGAGCGGTAGCCGAAGGAGATGGGCTCCAGCTTGTGCCATCCGGCTGAGCCGGTGCGTATCCCTGGAAATGCCGAGAACAAATCTCTGCCATAAACTTAACATCTGCGTCCGCTTTGAATGCAAGAGGCATCGTTGGTAATGTGGAGCAGGGGGTGGCATGCTTAAAATGAAGCGTAAGCTTTCCAACGTCTCTGCTTTAATTGTGCTGCTCTGTTGCTGATGGGTTTTGAGCCAGTGTTCGGTGTTTTCCTCCGTTGCCTGAGCTGAACACAGGTCTTCATTGTAAACTCTGCTGTTGGAGCACCATGAAGTTGTAGGATGAGTGATTCGCGGCAGCCTAGTACAGTCAAGTTGGTGGCCTCTCCTTCAGCATCATGCGTATTAATCAGAGTTGATAGTATCTAAAATGAATTAAGGATATAAAATACATAGTGATTCTTTCACCAAAACCAGCATTTCTTGGTTTTTTTTTGGTTCCCATTTGCAAAATAAGACTTGTTGAAAACTTGAGGCGCTAGTCCGTATTCTAGAAGTGCCAGAGCTAATCTGTGAATGTGATTGTTAGTCCTGTCTGAAAGAATCCCTATGTGAAAATGAGCACCGATGAATCAATATAAGAATGAGACATGGATGTCCTCGCATTTTCTAAAGCCCCTGAGATCTCATACCTCTTAAATCTCGGCCAAATTTTCAGAAAAACGGTGTGCTGTGGGTGGAAGGGAAAAACAAAAGTCGGAATGAGGTTTGGTGACCTTGCAGTGAAAATGCCGGGCTCCTGGCCTGGAAAGTATGGGACCTGTGAGCTGAAGTGCCCGCCATGGCAGACGTGTCACACAGAGCAGGGATAGGTGAATTCCAGATGATTTAAGACGCAGCGAGTCCAGCATCAATTTCATGCAACTTTCCATAGGAGAAATAGCCCAGCTGTTTTTCTTTAGATTTTGCACAGGTTTCAGCCCATAGACTTGTTTAAAAGCCTTATGAAAAAATAAATGCAATAATAGACAGTGTGCTGTGAGTGAATGCTTCACTTAATTGTTGTTTATTAATATGAAAAGGGTACAGTGGTAGTAACCTAAGTCTTACATTTCTGTTAGCTGCAGTGAGAAGCGAGATAAGTTGTGGAGAGACGTGTGCAGGATCTGGAGCTGAACGTGTAACTCTTCTTACTTAGTGCAGGGCAGATCTTACAAGTTGCTGAGTATCTTCATCACTTTAAGGCTGATGAGAGCTGAGGGCTGTCATCACCTTGCGGGACCAAGTCTTGCAGATCTACGAATGGAGTGTGTGCCTGCTCTTCTATAGCATATTGGTGAAAATCTTTTATAGATCTAAATACCATGGGTCAGGAACACCACAGATGCTGTGGTCTTAAGGTATTTTTCAATATAGTCAGTTTTAATGACATTTGAAAGAGCTAACTGGTCTGAGGATAAGTATGGTAGGGTGACATATGGCAAAGCAGATACGGGTTTACCTCCTACAGCTTGTCTTCATGTTCGACCTGAGCGGAGTAGAAGGGAACCTGCCTGGTGAGAATATTTGATTCTGGCTTTTTGCATATTTATCTCATCTGGGGATGGCATTTTCTTAACAGAGTGCTCATCCCTGCTGAAAATTATTTTTTTTTTTTTTTTTGTCATTGAAGCAACAGTGTGGGGAATAAGCCTTAATGTATGAATAACTCTAAGTGTGTGCAGGGGCTCTGCACCATTCCTTATCTGAAGGTTTGAATCAAAACTCATGATTTTTCATGCCAGAGCATGAAAAAAGTAAGTGGGTTTGAAGGCAAGCAGCACTGCCAGTGTTTCCATTGCTACTCACCCCTTGTACAAGAAGAGATCAAAGTGACGAGGAAGTTCTCATCTTGTATCTTTAGTCATATTATTATCATTGCCTAATTATGAACTCATTGCAATGAAGTAATGGAAATTAGAAGCTGAATCTCTGAGGCTGCTGGATCGCAAGGACTTGAACTCACGGCCAAAAAGCTGCTCCTGTGTAGTCCGCGAATGCAGAGCATCCTCCTTCCCCGTGCTGGGACCGTGAGCTGAGGGGGATTTTCTTGTTTTGTTAAACCTATAATTTCTTTTCTCTTTTGTTGGAAAAGCTTAGAAGTAAAATTTAGAAAGATCACTTTTCATTGAAAATATTCAGGCAAAAGTATCGTGGTTGAAAAATGGAATCCTGAAGAAAACAAAACAAAAAAATTCTGGAGGTTTTCAGTTTCTCACTGATAACCTGTAAAAATGTATGAAAATTGTGTGTATATGTATGCATTTACAAAATTGTCCTTTTTCCCCAAAAATCTCTTTTCATTATAAAAAGCTGTAAAAACCTGATGGAAAAGCTAGATGACAGAAAATAACCAATTCTCAATATCACTTTATGTTGCTGTAACACCCAAATGCCGAAGGAGCTATATAAACACCTAGGAAACCATAATCTGTCTTGAAAAGCTTACAGGAAAAAGGAGATTTTCAAAGACATAAAAGGCAGATTGGTGTCTGGCTTTTGCTTGAAAATCACTGAGCACCTCAATCTGCTGAGCATTGTTGAAAATCCCATCCAAAGCCCCTCTCGGTGCGCCTGAAACAATAGGAATATGCAGTAAAAGATTCAACAGCACCTTTCTACCAACTGTTTTCTTTGTAAGTCACTAATCTTTCTTCTTAAAGATTATATGTGATACTGAAAATATATTAGTGGGTGGGTCACGGACCAGAGGACTCATTAAAAAAAAAAAAGAGAGAGAAAGAAAAAAAAAAAGGCTGCAGACGGCTGGTTTCCATCTCCTCCCTGGCTGAATTAAGAAAGATGTTTTTCTCCCCACTGCTCTTCTATCTCCTTCCTTTCCATTTTCTGCATTATGTTTCCTCCTCCAGACTGTGGCGGTGGAGCTGAATGCTGATGAGACCATCGGCAGTCTGTCCCCAGACAGAACTTTTTAAGGTCATTTCTCCTGGTTCTCGATTGCTTGACCTGCTCATTTCTCATCACCAGCTATGGTAGGCTGCCCAATTATACACTGTTATTTTTATGATACTTGCTTGTCCTTCCCAGCCTTAATCTTCCTTTATTGCCAGGAACACTCGCAGTCTCTGTAGTCTAGTTAGAGCTAAAGTTCATAAGAGAAATGTTTTAAATTGACAGTTTCAAACGAACAATCAGGAGCGCGCGCGGTGATGAGGCGGAATAGGCTTTCCGTGGATGTAGGTAAAAGCGAGCCGTAACGGCTGATGCAGCGATGCTCGCTCTGCTGGCACGGCCGAATCCTGCGGGTGCGGATTACCTTTGAAGGGAAGGTTGCACATACCTACACATAGTAGGCAGCCTGGGCAGGATTGTATTGGGTTTATAATGGTGTAGTTGTGTATACAAGTAATATTTTTAAGGATCTCGCTCTAGTTTTCCTAGACCTTGGTAAAATATACATCCATCTCTGTTGTTGTTTGCCTGTTTCAGGCAAAGTCTGTTTTTTTTACTATATTCGTTGATCTTATTTCAAATTCTACAGCCCTTCTGTACACAGTCACTTGCTGAATAAGATCATCTATTGTTTATTATTACGCTGGTCGCAAGGTTTGTGCAGCGGTCACGCGGAAGAAGAGGCGGAGGGAGGGGGATGACAAGTCTGAGCATTGAAACATGAGCTCTGTTATCCTCTGGTGTGTGAGGTCCACATACTGTGAAACAGCATCATAAACCGGCGAAACAAATTCCCTTATATCAAATTAACTTCCTTATTCTAGCGAGGTTAAGCTCAGCATCAATAAAAAAAAATTGCTCTGAGACAGAATCTGCAAGTTACTTGTGTGGACGTGCGAGTCTTCCCTATGGGACGTTTCACAAGTCAACACACACAAACTATGAGGACTCATCTATATGGGCTATCTGTATGGGAAGAGACATGCCGTAGTCTGTACGCTCACCCTAAATACTAGAAATCATCTTGAGATTTCTGTTTCATTTAAGATTTCTTCTTCGTTTCATGGCAAACAACGTGAATTGTGTCTCCTCTGGTACAGCGATGCCACTTCAAGTCCATCAACCCTTTGCTCATCTCACCTACTTGCCGAAGCTCTGGCTGTGTCTCACAGCCGTGCCGATGTGTACCCAAGGTCCACATGGCCCCCGGGCCACCGTGCAGCCCGAAGGGACCAAACTCATCCCAGGCCTGGCTGGACCGACCCCGGCAGAGTTGCGGGATGGAGGGAATTGGCCCCAGCTCTGCGTTTCAAAGCGTTCAGAGTTGTCTGAGAAAACAGGAATGTGAATGAATCATACTTTAAGTATTTACATTTCTCAAATGCCTGAGAAGCTTTTTAAAGGTCAATCTAATTAAGACAAAGTTTGTTTGTACCAATATAAAGTAGTTACTATTATTGGAAATTCATTCCAATGCAATATATGGCATTTTACTTACAGTTTAAATTTTAGTTTTGTATGCTCAATTTGGAAAGAGCAGAAATGATCTTTTGGTTCCATAATGTCTTACTTAAAATGACATTTTAATCAATAATGAATTTTTTGCTACAATTGAAAAAAGATTCATTCTTCTTGATGCAAAATAATTAATCAAAGTTTTTGCATAAGAAGGATTCTTTTGTATTGGAAATAAAATTGCCTAGACTCATAACAGCCACATTATTTAGTGTATCTGTTTTTGATTGCCATCTTATAGGAACAAAAGCCTTTTTTCTATAATTTAAGGATGCATTTAAATTCAGTTTGAAAGACTGAATTTCATGATGTGTTGCCCTTAAAGGCTTTAAAAATTGAGATCTATTTGTGCGTGTCTGTAAGAATATCAAAGTGGGAAGTAAATCAGTTTTTCTTTTAGTTTCTTTTCATATTTGAATAGTTCTGGCTGCTGCCCTTGTGTCTCCTTCAGAGAAGCCTGCTGCCCCAAACTTTGCACAACTGAGGGAAGTTTAGACCTTGCAGTCCTTACTGTCCTAAACTTTATCATCTTTAAAAGATATTAAATTGACGGGAGGGGACAGAGAGGGTGTAATTAGTGTTGTTCCATTGACTGCTTCCTTTTTAATGGCTGTCTTGTTATCCAAAAGCCTAGAGCCAAGTCCAAAGCATTCCTGGGGCGTGAACCAGCAGCTCCAGGAACAGTGTCTGGCCCTTCCAGGCAGGACTTCTCTCTGAATCAAAACTTACACTTCTGGCAGTGGCGCTTTCTTTTGACTTGATTTTTTTTTTTTTTTCTTTCTAGTAGTCTTTGACACTGTTTTCCTAATGTGAAACTTTAGAAATTTTATGTTGTTATCTGAATTCTGTAAAGTCGTAAAATGAGATGACACATTGTAGAACAGAAGAAAAAACTCTTTTGGGTAACTGAGTTCTTTGGACATATTAAATGCTTTGGGTTTGATCCAGATGTTCGTCTAGCTTGTAGTTCTGTTAAAGAGGCAGTTCGTCCTACCTATCCAGTATTTTCCTCTCGCAGTACCTTGCCAGCCTTCTCCGCCAGCCTGTTCGTGGGTCACGCAGCATTGATCCCAAAACATCTGAACAACTGTATGGTGATAAGGTCTCATTCAGTATCTTTTAGAGAACATCTCTAAATGTAATGAGAATATGACCTACGAATACGAAGATATTAAAGAAACAGCCACATATCAGTAGCAGAGATGAAACACAGTATGAACATCAAGAAAAAGGCAGTCTCGAAGTTTGGAATAAAACAAACTAAGGGCTGTATCCTTTCCTCTGTTTCTTATTGGCATCTGACTCCAGAAGGACTCATAGGACTGGTTTGGAATCGGGTTGAACCACAGCAGTATAGAGAGAGAGTTTTTTTTCTAGGAGAGTGTAATTTTGTCAATCATAAGAAAAGAAGGGAAGATGTTCTTGTTTAAATATGCATGGTAAAGTGTAACGTTTAGCATCATCGTAAAAAATAATTACTGTATCAGTCAGGCATAATTATCACAGGTGTGAATGGAAATATACAGCATCATGTTGTCTCAGACATAAGTATTTCAAGTATTTACAATTAAAAAAAAACAACCCAACCCTCTCAAGTCTTTTCCCTGTTGCAGTGAGGCTGCACACAGTGGTGTTGCCAGGATTGCTGCTTTCCCAGGCTTGCTGTTTTCAGCGTGGCGAGGTGTCTCACTCTGCCGTTGTCCTACATAGCTACTGCCTTCCTTCGGCGTTCCGCCCGTGTGAGATGCAGATAGAGGGCCGGTGCATCACTGAAGTACCCGAAATAGCAGAAGTACCACGTAATGCTTGAATTCCAGATATACCCCATCCAGCGGTGTTACACGAAGCGGATAAAGATTTCCCCCGATAGCCCTGCTATCTGATAGCACCAAGTGGATTGGGTACCTCGCTATCTGAGCATCGGGGACATAAATACCGGGTTGAGCTGTAATGCAGAGGACATTAAAGGGATGCTGAGCAGTGCCTGCTCGTCTCGGCTGCGCTCCGTCTCCGTTTCGCCCGTGCGTTGCGGTGGCCTTCCCCACACGGTTTTCCTCCTCGGATGGGTGCTGTGAGTCTGGGAAAGGTCAGGCTGGTGTCCTTGCTGCTCATGCTGGCTCCCCGTCCGACGGTGTTGTAAGAGAAAGCGGGATTAGGATCGTGTTAGTTTAGCATGCATGTGAATTGCATCAGACAAAAACATCTGGAAAAAATAGATTTTTGGGGGGTTTTTTTTGAGATTAAAACTTTATCTAATGAGGGAGTAGTACCTCAATAGCTGTTAACAAGACCCCCTTTTTAACACACAGTGCACGTCTTGTGGGGACTCTGTCACAGCTGGACTTTTTTCTCATTTCTCTTCGTTTATGTCCTAAGCTCTTGGCCAAGGACTGTCTGCTGTGGTTCATGCAGTGCTGTGGACGGGTGGTCTCTGGTCTCGGATGAGGCTTATCAGTGCTACCAAGAACTCAAAATTCAACTCCAGAAGCCAGCTACCATCATGTGTCAGCTCAGCGAGATGAGAGCTAAAACCACGCCTCTTTGCTGAATGAGCATGCAGCGTAAGAAGCTTGACTTAAATCTGGCTATTGTGAATGGTGCATAATCAGATACATGAAATAGGTCATAAATAATCATAATGAAACCTCAGCATGTATTTTCTTTGTTAGTTTCTGTAGCTTCTGAAAGAAAATAAGTACTGTGTAGATTATAGTACAAGAGCCAAATAGGTATTGAAAGGCTCTTTGTAGTTGCTAACTTGTTTGTTGCTAATTTACTTCTCTCTATACAGACAGACACGATGAAGGTGTGTGCGAGGAAACCTGATTTCCATGTGTCTGCTGTCCTAGTGCATTGTTAGCAGGGTGTGTGAGTGGGAATAGCCCTAACGTTCGCATTTGCATCCACAACAGCGTTTTTTTTTTCTTCCACCTGCTGCTAAAAAGCTTTATCTCATTTCTGATGGATTCTTGTAACCTGAAATCTCTCTACCTGACGCTCCAGTTCTCCTGCCTCTGGCAGCGAAGGGGGAAATCTGGGGAGCAGAGCAGAGCGCGCTCTGTAATGGCTCAGGAAAGGAAGGGGAGGCTGGCTTGTTTAGGTTCAGATAAACTCTTCATGTATGAAGAATCTACAAAAGATTATGTTAATTACCTAAATAAATTTCACAACAACGTGGGTTGAAGACCCTTCCTCCTGGAAAGAAGTGTCAGAAGATATGTAGTAATTTTTGTCAGTATTTTGGTTTTCTAATTAAAAGATGGGCAATAAGGAAAGAATTGCTTTCTTGTAGCAGGGGCCCTGGTTTCCAAAACACTGCAGCGGGGAAGATGACAGGAATTGCTTTTGAGTTGTTCTGGTAATAATGACTGTAGATTGAATTACAACAAGGTCAACCTCTTCAACATTTCGCTTAAAAAAAAAAAAAAAAAAGCACTTTTCTATTTGGACATATGTTTTAGCTCTGTGGCATGGCATTTATGTGGAAAATGATACAAGGTAAGACATGGAGTGCTGTTTAGAGGAAACGTTGTAGATTATAAATAGATTAAAGATTCATCTGACAGAGGAAATTTTCAGTACATGTTTCAAACTGGATGTGGCTTTTTGCCAGTCTGCTTAATGCTCTCTTAGCAATATTAGGGTCAGCTGATGGACAGCTCTGCCTAGATTTTTAGAGTTAATACTGGAGATGTTACTGCAGTCTACTTTTTAGACTTGTATCAAAGAAAAGATTGGAAGTTAGCAGCAATTTTAAACAATTTTTACCCATGCAAAAATCTGAGTTTAGGAAGAAACGGTAGAACAGTAAGCTGTACCTCTGACCTACCCTATGGCTTTAGCAGACGTGCCCCTTGCACGTTCTTAGTCTAAAATAGGTAAATTTTATTTGAGCTCGAGATCTTCTTCATTTTTTCTTCTACTGTCAAATTTAACTTGCACATCAGGGGAAAGTTATGAATGAACACTTACATACTCCGAGCATCCTTCGGCATTTCCAACGCAATGAAGGTGTTAGACTAATTTAAAATGCATTTAGTTACAGGAGAGCAGGCTTGATTTCCTGCACCCCCTTGCCTGGTCCTGTGTGGACTCAGTCCTTCACCTTTGTGGTGGAAAATGATTTTCCCAGTGTTACAAGTACATGTGTGTGTGAGGATACCAGAGATGGTGGTAATTTATTCCTGTTGTGCACTTGTATAAACTCGGTGTGTGTAGAGGTTAATGGGCCGTACGGGTTTCCTTCTGTCTTCTTCCAGTGTTTTCTGCATGATGACGGGTTCATAGCTAGAAAGCTACGGCAGCAGTTTAAAACTGAGGGAAAAGACAAAAAACATGTTTAACGGGTTTTGGGAATGCTAGCTGTGTTTTAAAATATAAGTCTGTGATTATTTTCTGTGTTCTCCATTTTGACTTTGCTTTCACCTTCTAACTGAAAACGAATATTATTTCCCTTGTTTACCGCGCTGATTTCTTTAGCCAATGCAAAAGACAATTCTATGTTAGTGTAGGATTTTCAATAATGTAAGGAAGCTTAAATAATCATTCTTATTAAAATAATCAGAAATTTGTCATAACACTTCCAGCAACTACAAAGCTTTATTTCCAGAAGTTTCTAATAGCATTTTAAGCTGTGATTGTAATGTCGTATAATTGATGGCAATACCTTTAAGCTAACTAGCTTATTTTAGGTGACTAGCTTACATACGTTGTATATGTATATTTAGGATGTACTTTTTCATGCTGAGAGCCTAACTCATTTTTACTGCTGGCTTTTAGGACTTCAGGATAAATTTAAATAAATAGTAGATAATAGCAGAGATATTCAGAGGTGCTTCAGCACAATGTAGGGTACTGTCAGCAATTGCTGGGCTGCTCGAGTGCTTCTTGGAAGCTCGCTGGGGCCCTAAATGACTTTGGAAAATGCAGTCTTAGCTATTGAAATGTTTATGGTGTACACCCAAATCTTCTGTCTGGCCTAGAAACCTCATCTTTAGAAGTCTAAATGCTCAGAGTGTGTACTTCTATGTGAATAGTGGGTAAAGAAATTTTGCACAGTACAAGTTGCAGGGTATTTGTACAGGCTGATCAAATTGAATGCTTATCAGAGGCTCTTAAAACCGACATCTGCATCTTTCATCACAGTATGTGGAGCTAAGTACAGTTGCGAAGCTTCTAATTATTGGTAGGTGTGAACTGAGAAGCGAGGCTGCCCTCTGCACATGCTAGATACAACTCACATTGAGTGGATGTTATTAAATCTGTAGAAAAAAACAAGGCATAAACAAAATGGTTAGTGAAAAGAAATAGTCTTTGATAAAATCCTGCATCTAAATTCACCTTGAATTAGATTCTTTGAGGATAAGGTCACTATTTCTCATAAGAGGTTTTTCTGTGATGTTTCTGCTTTACAGAACGATGTAATACCTCTCTGAGGTATCTCCTGCCATTTTTCTCTATTAGCTGCGGTGGCTCTCCAATTATATTGCACTTTGAGCCTTTCCAGGAGACAAAGCCAAGGTTTCACATTCCTCAGGAATTAACGTAAACGGAACTGATTTTAAAACTGAATTGTGGTAAATTAGCACTAACCCACCACCCCTCTGTAGTCGCTCTCCAGCACGATCGGATCAGTCACTTATTGGCCAAACACAATGTCAGGATTTAATTTAAAAGCTTGGTTCAAGTTCGGGAAAGTGCCCCAGGGTGCTGAATATTTCCATGTGCTGAGCATCACTGACTCCTGGTAGTGTCAACAACCAATTTTCATTTGAAATGTATCTTTTAGTCGTAGTAACAAATCAAATTGTTTTATATCAAAATAATAGATTTAATAAGTAACTTGAGTTCTTTGAATGAACTCACAGTAAGTCTCAGTGTTTTGTGGGGGTTTTTTTTAATATGGAAGTGTGCCCGTGTACATCCACTTTTTCTTCTGCTCATTCCCAGTTCCAGCCTCTGTTTTTATGTCTATTTTGCTGTTAAAATCATAGAATAATGTGGGTTGGAGGGAATCTGGAGCTCATCTAGTCCAGCCTCCTGTTCCAAGCAGGTCCGGTTAGGTCAGGTTGTTCGGGGACTTTTCCATTTGAGTGTTGAGCATCTCCAAGGACTCCACCACCTCTGTGGACAACCCATTGCAGTATTTTACCATCTGCTGTGGAAGAAAAAGTAGTATTGTCCAGGACAAATGTAAAAATATTAATCAGTCTAGCAGCAGTAATTAGCCAACCTTGGAGAGGATGCACAGATACAATAACGTTCTCATGCGCTCATCTTTAGTGTGAAATCGAGTCAATTAATGTTAGAGTTAACACATCTAGCAATTGTCCATGGTAGATACTTAGAGTTGTTTTCCAAAAGGTTGGTGAAGGATTCGTTTTGGGGCACTCTGGATCATTTTGTTTTCCAGCAGAACAATCTGTTGCAGTACCTTCTAGCTTATTTTGCTGCTGTTTGCATTGAAGCATACTTGTGGATGTAAATACTTCTGTGCAACGTGGCCAAACATGGGCAGCTCCAAAATTCTGTATTCTCTGCTTAGATAACTTCATTTCACTAGATATTGGAGCTCAAAATAAGTAAGATATAAATAGATAGTGGTAATGTAGAACTATTGGATTATCGTGTGCGATATGGAATTAATGATTTTCAAAGTAACTTAGGCTCTTAGGAAGCTAAACCTCAATTTAAGGCCTAATTATTTCAACAGTTAAGAAAATTTTGCCCTTACACATTTTCCCAAAAACCAAAGCAAGAAGTTTGTTTCTTCTTGGCACCAATTTTTTTTTTGTTGTTCTGTTCTTAAAAAGATTAAACAGTCTAGCTACATTAATTAGGTTTTCTGAGATTTTTATTTGCGATATGCAAACTGAATGTGAATAGCCAGGAATTCAGCAGCCCATATGAATATGAACAATGAGACGTCTTTTAGAAATTAGAAGTTTTCTCATTGTGCTGCCAAATGTTGTACTTCAATTGAATCCCTTACACAAGGGGACTTCCAAGAAATGTTGTTTCCATTGAAGATGTATGTTTGTTGAAGCATATTTTGCAGCTCTAAAACATGTGCTAATCAGAAACTTTAATGGCTGCTGTATGGCCTTAAACTCTTAAAAACAGGTACTTAAAGGCTTTCAGCAGCTTGGCCATAATGAAGAAGGCAGCTTTAGCTTTTTAAGGGTTCAATGTTAGCTTGTGTGTTGTAACCACAGCGGGTGTCGTGGCACCGGAGTAGTGGTGGTGTTGTGAATCTGCATCTACTGAGATAAACCAGCAAATAACCAGGGCTAAGTGTGCTGCGGAGGATAAAACAGTGAACCAGAGGGCAGGAGAGGGTATACCGACCTTTAGGACCATCTCTTTAACAGTTGCGTGTGTTTCTAGAGTCTGTAGTAGCTGTGTAGAGGTAGTATTTTCTCAAACCATTAAATGACAATAATTCATCTTTTAATTGGTAATAATAATAATACAAGCTTAAAAAAAAAGCTTCAAAATGTTCTGTTTTGCAATGCTGAAATACTGATTTGACCAAGATCAGCATAGTTGTTCTAAGCAGATGCTGCTTTGAGTGCTTTCAACTTGAGCCTGGTACATCTACTCAAGAAGGTCTCCTTGTTCTCTCAAGGTCCAAGACAACATCTCGTCTGTGCTGGTGCCTCAGAATGAAATGTTGGAAAACAAAAAGTCAATAAAAAGCTGCATTGGACTAAGAACTTCTGAAAGCCCCAGTATATGCCTGTGCCTTTAGATGACTATTCTTTTGTTTGTTTGTTTTGTTTTTATCATGGTCTGTGTCCTCATCCTCTAGAACACTTTTAGGAACTAAAAGGGTATGCTTGGTAGATTGAGAAAGAGATCATTTTATGAATCATCTTTTTTTTCTGGAAGAAATAAAATAACAAAATTGATTACTTGATCCTTGTCTTTAGGTGGATCTTGTTCTGTACGTGGATCAATAAAAATGTGTCCTTAACAACAAGAGGATAGATTCAGGGGGCAGAAAAATTAGTCCATTCATCAAGGACAACATGAAAGAAGGACTATGGTGAAGATGTTACAAATATTAATGTGTTGTGTTGCATTCCCATGACACTAGAAGTCCCATTAGTGATAAATAATTCCAGTTTTAAATGTCTACAATTTTAGTAGCCGCAAAAGCTATTTTTATATAATAAAATTAATGTATGTTCAGAAATCTTGTACACGTGCTTGTCTCAAAAGAAGCATTGTTATATCCTGCTCCATCCATCCTTTCCGAGTATGGAATAGCAATTTAATTTTAAACGTGAAGTGTTAAGTTTTAATTTTTTTCCTTTGCTCAGTCTCCTACTTAGTCATACATAAATCAGAGGAATATGAAAGAACTAGTAAAAATGGCTGTATCCTTCTAGAGCTGTAATTTGGCTCCATGAATTATTAATTATTAGACCAGGATAGCAACAGCTTTTTCAGAAGTCAGTATAAATGTAACAGGCTCACCTTATCAGCCAGGATCTAAGCAGTGGCAGTAATGTAATTCTTACCATTTAGCACTTTGTGGTACATTGAAAAGGAATAGGATATTAGACCATTTAAACTTTCTGAAATATAACACAAAGTAAGGAAGTGCTTTTTTTTTTTTTGCCTCTGAAATAATTTCAAAGAAATGAATACACATGGATTTCTCAGGGGTTTGGACTGGTGGAGATGTTGAAGCTGTTCCATTTGTGAAGCATCACTGCAAGGGAGACCAGCAGCTCAAAGAGCTCGCTTGAAAAGGAAAGGCTTTAGCTGGTTCTGTTGGTTAGAAGAAAAGAAGAAATCCATGGAGGCTTGAAATTAAGCTAAAATGGATGAAAGGTAGCATTTACCAAATACAAAGGCATCTGGTATTGTAAGTAAAATTCTCCTTCCTAAATAATGTAAGTCTCTAGTTTAACACTGTGGTACTACATAAGTCTGGTTTTAATTTTCTTGAAGCTGTACCGATAGCGGTACGAGGGGACCCTTGTTTTCCTCTGATTGAACTGGTCTGGCCAAGAAGAAAAAAAAAAAAGGGTATTTTTGTTTCTTGTCTTAAATGACTTTGTGTTGGGTGTAGTCCTAAAGGTTCTTTTCAAAACTTCGTCCTTCTCGAATGTAATCTGCCTTTGGCAGTTTCAAAGTTGACTGCAGTAGCTGATTAATTGAATCCCATCTTGCAAAATTTAAGTGCATGTAATGGAAAATTGAAATACTTCAGCACTTACTCTTCTAATTCTGAAATTTCATTTTAACATTTTAGTATTTTAGCAATACTGTTCTCCATGTCTAAAGATAAGTTAATAATAAGGAGTCTCTCTTGCAATATATCATAATCTATTTTTAAAAATACGATTTAACTTATAAACAAATTAGGAGAGGGTATTAAGGAACTGATTAGGTCTCTTTTTGTATTGAGGTTTTTAATAACCATTATACTACAAAATTTATGTAAAGCAGTATTTCAGGGAGAAATCCTAATGACATTCTAATGTGAATTTTACCTGAGATTGTTTCACAGGACTGTGAAATAACCTAGTTGCTGTCACTTGTGTCTGATTTACAGAAGCCGTTTTGCTCCCATCTGTTGGTGCAGACAGACCAGGCAGGGTTAGTGAAGAGCAGTTCATCACGCCAAAGAGTGCGTGCAACACTGTTGCACAAAAGTAATTAGTCTACAAAAATTCAGGTGAAGTATGTAAGTTCCTACCCCGGTTCTCTTTTTTAATGACGAAGGTGGAGAATTTGGTAGGTGATACTGCAAAATAAAGTTGGAAATCTTCCTTTAATTTTCTTGCTCCTTTTTGTTTTAGATTTTACCTGAATTTTGGGTACAATATATATGCAAAACACAAATTTCCTATGGGAAATTACTAATAACCATATCTCTCGCATTTTTCTATTAAGCTGAATACACTCATGGATCAGCAGATTTAGTAACTTGGTCTAGGGAAGCATGCATGGGGAGCTGATCTAGTATAGCTTTCCTAGCCCCATTTCCTATTCGGGATAATTAGTGAATTTTCAGAGCTATTTCTTAAAACTTGCAGGAAGGTCTGAAGCAGGGATTGCGGTGGGAATCGCGCCGGTTGCGGGGAGCCAAGGGTACCCCTGGCTGGCAGCTGTGTGCGGATGCTGTTCATCTCTGTGCCATGGGTCAAATGTTACTTGAGGAAGCAGAGGAGGAGGAGAGGCAACAGAGTTTGTTTCATTTGGTATGGGAAATAGGTTTTCCTTCATTATTAACTGCACAATCATGCTCTGATGACGCCTAACGTGTGAAAGTAATCACGGCGCTTTCTTCATCTCTGGCCGGTGGACAGAGGGAGTGCATTAATTACGCAATCCTTCCAGGTGAGCTGCGCTTGTACGCAGCACATTACCCGAGTTAATGGGACAAAGACCATTAAGAATTATTTTCCTGATGAATTTAAACTATTTTCATTACATCCATTTTGGCTCTGCTAGCGTAGATTCGTGCAAAATGGCACGAGAGAGCACGGGGAGATGGAGAGGAGGAGCTGGTGTCCGCAGCAGAGGCAGCTCGCGGGCTGGCGTTGCGGTGGTTCGGATGGGCGATGCTTTGCAAGCAGCAGCCCCGGTAGCGCCCGTGCCTGCGGCAGCCCCGGTAGCACCCGTGCCCGCTCTCCCTCTGCCCTGCTGCCCCGGGACAGCCGGTGCAGGCAGCACCACGCTCTAGGCACGCACCAGAACTGGAGTCTCTCCTGCAAGGAACTGGAAAAGCCCTTTGGTGCGGGAAGGAGAAAGATAGGGAGGAGGGAAGAGATTAAAGATAAATTTCTTAATCTTGGAAGCTATAGCGCACACAAAAAATGGTGTGGCAAAACTGACCAGAAATGGGCTGAAAGGTTGTTAAAATGCAATTGAAGCAGGGCTGTGTGCGGCTCTGTGGGAGCACCCTGTGAAAGCACCAACGTGCGTGTCGGCAAGCCTTTTGCAAAGCGTTAGCTCGCAGCAGACCCGTCTGCCAATAAATAAGACTAAAGTTTATAGGCTTTTAAATGGATGAAAACAAATTTGGATGGCTTTTTCTCATCAGTGCTTTTAGGGGTGCAATTTTTTTTCTTCAAATAGCTGTGAATTTAAGATACGTTCAGACACCTCTTGCATCCCGTGGCGGCTGCTGGGCTGTAACACTGTGGAGAAGAGGAGCGCCGGCGGCCAGCCAGGTCTGTGCCGTGCGTGGCTTGGAGCTGCTGCCATTGCATGCCTATTCTAGGGGGTGCCAGGTGGCCATCTGCCATCTCTGTTGCCTTACCATTCCCAAAATAAATCCCCTCAAGAACTGTAAGCGGGTGGAAAAGGCTAACGTGACTTACAGCCTTCCACACGTACGTCACCGGTCCAGCTCTGAGGTTGTCTACGCCGTGTTTGAAGATGCCGTCGCACGGCAGATGGCCATACCCGAGCTTGCATTGGCAGAGCTGGCTCGATGTCTACCAAAGCAAAGTCACCGGGGTGTTGTCTTTGTCACGGGTTGAGAGTTGCCGGGACCCTGGGTACGGGCGCATGTTGCACAGATATCTGTGCTGCCTTGCCTACTATTTTTACTTAGCCTAGCTAGGCTGTGGTGGCAGTGATGGTAATTATGCCTTTGATGGATGTGCCCTGAAAGCTTTCTTACAGATCCTTGCAACTTGGTTTCCAAAGGTTGTCCCTTGGAGCTGCTGGCCACAGCTCACTGGGAAAAATGATGCGAGACCAGATCTCGGGTGTTGTCCTGAGCACGGGGGTCCACAGAAGCGCCCACTCTCTTTGCGTGGAATGGAGGAGCTCGGTAGTAATGGTGCAAAGACTCGTTTCATCAGTGCACGTTGCAATTGAGTAAAGGGTGGTGATTTCTCATGTTGCATTTTAGCTTTATCAGATCTAGTGTTTGGCTGAGTAATGCTTTTGCAACTTTCATGTAAAATCTGGCATCTGAAACATTTTGTGGAGCCTGGGGTGGAGGACACGAGGAGGGGGAGTTGGCGCTGCTCACCCTGGGACGAGCTCTCCTCGCCGGGGGTCACCTCCGGCACGCGGGGCTGACCTGGGGACCGTTTGATAAAGCGGGTGGGAGTGGTGTGCAGCATCGCTCCCCCAAAAAGCAGCGAGGCGAGGTTTACCTCAGTGCTAATACACATACACGTTTGCCTTAAGAAGCGTTTTAAAACGATCTCGTTTTTCACGGAGGGGATTGGGACATGGCTTCGTGTTCAGTGGGAGCTCCTAATAAGCGTCCCCAGAAGATCCCAGTGCTGGGAGCTCAGCACCGCGCCTTCCCTCGCTGTTTTCTGAGCAGGCACGCGGGGCTCCTCGGTGTATCCGTGGGTGGAGGAGCCCCGTGGGTGATCGCAGCCAGTGCCCGCGTCCTGCTGGATCGCCTGCGTTTGGAGACGAGAAAACCAGCCAGCCTGCAAACACGCACTCCTAAGCTTAGATGGCTGAAGGAGAATTAATTTTTTGCAAGGCAAATTATCACGCATCGAAACGCATCTCCAAGTGAAGACGTTGCAAATAATTGTGCTTGGGTGGCTTTTGAATCTCACGAATTAAACCTGTTAGGAAAGTCTTGGGTTTCTGCGGTGCAGTTTTGCAGAGAGGAAGTCTTATTCTGTGTTTGGAGAAACAGTGGGAAGTATATACTTTAGGTGGTGGAAAACATGACAAAATGCTTATTGCTGGGAATGGAAGTACATCAGAAAATATATGGCTATTATCCCGCTGCAAGTTTCTCCATTTAAATGCAAACAAAACAGGAAAAGGAAATGCAATTTTTAGTTTAATCAACTTTCATGAGTCTTCTGGGAAGCCCAGAAGTATCTGAAAGGAGCCTCTGGGACCTGTTGGGTTTAAATATGAATTTTGAAGTCCGCTCGGTAATAGATGGTATGCTGTGTTTGGTTTAAAAATTAAGCTTTGCAAGTGACATCTGGGCCTAACTGGAAGCGAGCTGGCAAGGGGAAGGCTAGTCAAATTAACTGTTCATTTTGGAGGTGGATTAACCCTTTCTTTTGCTAAAAATGTGTCTAACGTAACAATTCTTTGCCCCATGCATTCTACAAATAGCAAGGCAAAATAACAAACTTATCCATTATAATTAGCAAAATAAAGAGACCGAGTATGGGTAGGAGAGATGATAAAAAGTACATAACAGACTGTACCAGGCACCATACTGGAGAGAACCACAGCGGAACTTGTGGAACTAAAGGAAAATGGCCCCTAGTTATTCTGCCCATATAATCATTTGGGGGGGGAATAATGATTATTTAGGTATGATTTTGAATATCATAGCATCAAACATCTGATCTATAGAGACATGACAGGTATAAAAAAATATAAAAAGTTTGTGTGTTTTAATTTAGAAAAAAAAAAATCAGACCGTGTAAGAACTGAGGAGTGCAAAAGCTATAGTGAACTGGAATTTTTTTTCAATCTCTGGCACTAGAATGGGCTGGGACATTTCTGCATTGATGTCCTCAGTGTTACATTTCTCTTGAGACCAATTACAAAGGTTCACAAGGTTGTTTTTATTTTCCTTGCTCTTGATGCCTTTTTAATGAGGCCTCCTAGTAAACAGCAAGCATTATGCTTTCCTGTTGTATTCCTGTCTGCCGCCTTTAAACATTTATGACTAATACACATGGGAAATGATTTATAAATTAAATATTAGGAAAATGTACTTTTAAAAAACAGAAGTAGTTAGGGGGTATATTTTATAATTGTCATTGGGGGAGTGGGAGAGGAAGTCATGCCAATATTTTGCTAATGGAAGCGCAGTGAAAGGGACTGTTAAAGCATCATTGTGGTTTTATGTAATAAATAGAGATAATAGATGCATGGAGTTTTCAGTGCATGTATCTGGGCCTGTGGCTTGGTGTAATAAAATCTGAATGCAAAAAAAAAAAAGGCCAATTGTGCAGAGTTGCCCAGGGAAGTTTGAACGTTGCTGTTCTCCTCTGCAAGGGTGTGTTCCCCCGGACTGCCCTCCGGCGCTGCACCAGCCCTGCCAAGCGCCGGTACCGCATCGTGCCTGCCAGCACCAGCTCCTGCCCTGGCACGTTCCTCCTCCTGCTTTGCTTCTTCAGTCACTGGATCTTCCAGATTCAAGTGATACTTGCAAAATACTCTCTAATCACCAACACCAGCTAATCAAGCCTAATAATGCAATTATTTTGGAGTTGAAGCGTGAGTGACGGAGCCATGTATGGAGTCACTCCATCGTGCTACACACTCTCGTGTCGGGACTCTGCCTGCTGCAATATTGCTCTTGCTGCCTTAGAAATACCGAAGTGAAGTACAAATACCATAATTTTTTAAAGATGTTGTATCTCGTTACTGAATTTTATTTATTCACTGGCTGCTTAGCTAACATATATAGGCAAATGTTACTTGTTTTTAAATTAGGACTGAACTTGCTGGTAGACCAAGGCTATTTTCACCTGGGTTTGGAGAACCTGGTTTGCTCTTTCATGCTTTGGTGCCAGATTCACAGTAAGGTTCATGGTGAGCAAATGCAAATCTGGAGGTTTTTTGATGATAGTCTTTGCATTTGGTTGCCCTACCGTAGGCGGCTATGAGCAGCCTCTGGCCATATCCAGTGGCTGCATCTCAGCCGATGTCCTTTTGTTGTCCTGCTGGAAGGCTTAGGTAGCACATCTCGTTCCACGCCTGTGGTAGCTTTTGTGGGGGGAAATAGATGAATACGTCAATAAAACTCACCTACAGATATGTGTGTATGTGTATGTATCCAATAATTGTTCTAGTAAACAATGCATTTTTGGCAGGTTTGTATTTCGGGGAGGTCTTTTTACCAGCACAGCAAATTTGTCTTCATATGCCTTTATTATGGTGGAAAGCTTGGAGGGGTCCTGATCCTCTCCTAGCATTTGTTCTGGTGACTTGAAGGAGTGTTGGAAGATGAGCATAGGGAGGCTGATGTTCAGAGAGAGTCATTTTAATCGTATGTTTTGATTCCTCTGGGTCTGGAAACTTGTTGTGGGGACTGCTAAGGACAGCGATGCAGAAAGGGCTCACTCAGCGTGCTTGCGAATCTGTCTCAAGCACATCTTTGCTTCATTTCTTGAAATTTGCATCTGTGATTGCAACCACTTTTGTGTGCTGCAAATTCAGTTCCTCGCTCCTATTCCATCCTTGGAGTTTCTGTTGAAACTGGCTGAAGCTCTCGTGCGGCTGAGCCCTGCCGCATCCCTCGGCTGCTCAGAAGTCGTTCAGCTCAGAGTTTGCTGTCCCTCGGACGCAGTAGCCCTCCAAAAATCCTTTTCAGAGGGAAGATGTTGGAGGAGAGGAGTGGTTGTCCTTCGCTGCTGTGCTGAAAGGTGTTTACTTCTCGGGGATGTCAGGCTGGTGGCACTTCTTTTCTAAAACACGGCTGTTCCGAGAATATGAAATAATACTTTGATCGCTTTCATCTTTATCTTTTTAAGTAGCTGATTTCGTTCTCATATGAAAGCAATTGGCTCAGATAGCTAATCAAGCTGCATAATGATGAAAAGGTCAAAATAAAATAGCGAACTACTGTGATTCACAGCAAAGGCTGGGTTCAGCTTTCAGAGGAGTGCAGACCATTGTCAGAACATAAACTCATTTTTAGTTTCTGAAAGGAAACTAGGTTACCATTTTTCCCCTGTCCTTTTCGCTGTAAAGTCATGTTGTTACCCATAGATGTTGTCCTGAGAAAAATAAGAAGAGTGAGTAGCTGACATCTCTTGTAAGGAAAAATTACACGGAGAACACAGAGGTCCCTAATTATATTAGAGTAATAGACTTGACACTGCGAGGGGAACATGCTCAACAGGAGCTATCCGTTCTCCAGCCAAGGTTGGCAACAGCCTCACCAGAATGCAAAACTATGTCTCTCTTGCAGCAGTCTTCAAATTGCATTGCATGAGTAGAGAGCATGGTATCGAATTCATCCAAGCTCACCACTTCAGGCAGTGAGAATAGAAAATTATATGAAATCAATCCTTTCTTGATGGTTTTAAGATGATAAAACTTTTTCATCTTTTTCTTCAGCGCAGAAAAGATTTTTAACCACACTTTTGAGTGTTACTTTTCATTCAGGCCCAGTTCATTCATTCATTCTGTAAATCAGGATAACTCTATCGTTATCCTCTTGAACCGCGTTTGGAAGACCTTTTGTTCTGGTGTATCTCCTCTCGTCTCTTACCCTGCCGCGTACGCACACGGGTGCTTTCTGAGCTGGTGTTCGGTGGAGGTTAAAGCAAGGATGGGCCAGTGAGGTGGGTGCCACTGTAAAAAGTTTAAACTTCAGTGTGTTTAATGAACAGTTTGGGCAAGCTGGGATTTTCCCAAGCTCTTTGGAGACGTGGGGCTGGCATTTATTTGAGAAGGCCAATCATTTATTTTTTGGTTCTGCTGCATGGGATTTATTTTTAGTGTAACTAATCAAGTGAGTATAGAACTAGAATAGCATTGGCGAATCAAATGAACCTTTTCGTGAGTAGAATTAGCTTGATTTATTAAGTGGAATTGTAATCCAACATGAAGCATTTGATTACCCTCATACACGCTAATCCTTTTTTTATGAGATCAGTTTGCCCCGAAGATCTGTATGTGGTATTTTTTTGGCTGCCTTTTTCCTTAAGACCTCAAGATGGTATAAACGATGAGCTGCAGGTGTTTCTCACTGTGTGGTTTGGTTTCTGATAGGCGAGGTGCTGGATTTTAAGCTGCCCAGACTTTTCCCCAGTAAGTATTATTTAATAGCTGTTGCTGCATGAACATTGATTTTAATTTTACCAAAATAAGTGCATTAAAATATTTACACATTATTATTTATTACCAGCTGTTTTGTCAGTGTTGGAGATGGTGTTTTTTATTTATTTCTGGGTATGGCATAATTAATTTCGTATGCTTATCTGGAGACTTTCTTGTCAGTTATTCATAGCCTGACTACTTTGTCTGCAATCTTCAAACCATTTACCATCTGATGTGAAATATTTCAGTGTGTTTTTGCATTAAGATTTAGAATAATGAAACTGTCTTTTGGTATTTATAGCAGTCTGCTGCAGCAGGAGGCAGTTCACCTTTTATCCTCAGCAGCGTCGGTGGTGGAGGGAAGATCGGCTTTACTCACCTTGGGGAATCGATTCTAGCTCAGATCTGGTCTAGTTCAGATCGTCTGTGTGTGTAAAAATCATGGCATTGACCAGCTGAGCACAATATCTCAGCTCCCCAGCCAATTGTTTTGTGACTCTGTGGGTTTGGATATGAAAAAATTGTTCTCTGTATGTGTGGCAAATATGCATAATCTTTTACATGGATCCACATTGTCCTTCTTGCACTGAGAAATGCATAAGGAGGTTGAGGAGAGTTTCCTGGACGTTCCCCATTGCAGTGTGGTAGCAATAAACTCCAAAGAAACCGAGAGGAGATAGTCTGAGACTTGAGCCTGGTTTCAGCCAGGGCTTGGGGGGTGTGCCCCGCTGATGGTCACGGTTGCTCAGCTCCGTTGCCCAGCTCCTGCCTCCCTGTCCTCCGGCTCCACGTCCTGCCTCCGAACCCATCTACTTGTGCTCTCAGCAATTATTTTTTCCTTTTTTGTCAGTGCGGTTAATGGCAAGAATATGGTGGCAAATGGTGACTTTTAAGACAGTATTAAAAAACATTTCTAAAAATAAAGTCTGAATTGGGAACAATCAAATTTCCAGAGGTAATTAAAGCAACTGTTCACATCTCTTTAAAGGAGATAAAAATTGCGTGTTACCTCTTCATCTCCTCAGAAATAAATAGCACAAATTGAGATTTGTGTGTGATTTCTGTGTGATTCGTACCACTCATAGGATCACAGATTCATTAGAAAATAACTATGAAATCTGAGAAAACCATAGTCTTTTGTGTATAAATTGCAGACAAAATGAGATTATGTTAAGATTAGCCTTTGAGTCAATCAATACTTAAACAAATTTTCCTAGTCTCAGTCAAAATTTAATAATTTATTCATGCTGCAAGATGCCTTAAACTCTTAAAAACTTTGGTTCCTATAAAGCCGGTTGTTGCACAGCTTTTCAGTGTTTAGTGAAGCGATGATCAGGTTTTAGCCCTCCTTTAATTAAACTGACATTTTTAAGTAACATTTAAGGTGGTCTTGTAAATTAACAGAAAAGCTGCACAAGTCATACATCTTGTATAGATGTATATACTCTGACCCTTAAGAATGACTATATACCTACAGAGTATGGGTATCTGGGTATCTCCCGTGACACTTAGCATGAGTGAGAACATGCCCCCCCGATATCGGTACTGCCGAGGTTGGTTTATGAAGGCCCCTTAATACTCTGCTCAAAACAAAATACAAATCACTGAGAGTCAGCAAAAGAGTTTGTGCCTCTTGATTGTTACGTGTGATTACAGTTTACGGTTGAGCATGCAGCAATTATGCAGTTTAATCAGTTTCTGCACAGATATCAACCACTTAAAATATTTCTGAGTTTATCAAAAACATTGGATATCCATCTTCAAAGATTTTCAAAGGAGCAAAAAAGAAATACCATAGTTCACAGATGATAAGTATTTTTTCTTATTTCTTTTTTTGCCAGTATTTGTAATATAGCAAGAAAATGCAGAAATAAAATAAAAAACAAGGAAATAAATTGTATTTCTTTTAAAGCCCAGGACTGAACATAATGCTATTCAGCATCTGTCCACGGCAGATTTCATCCTTTCCTTCCCAACCAGGTATCTCTCTTGGTGGGAGAGTGCTTGAGTGCACTGGTGCCGTGGACGGACAGACGGACACCTGTCTGTCTGTCTCACTGCGTTCCCAGGGCAGCCAAACCTCAGCAAAATGTTGAAATCTCCAGGGAGTCTAATTTCCGAAGATTCAAACCCGGAGGGATTTGGCTAGCTTTATATGAGCTCCAGCTGAGCCCACAGGGTTTGTCCATCACAAGTAATTACCATCTTTAGTTGCTGATCAAGGTAATGAGGTGGGGTCCAGCAAAGGGTGTCCCACTGCCAGGGCGCAGCTCGCAGGGAATGCCAATTCTTACAAAGAATTCTCTCAAAGAAATGTCGTGAATAAAATGGGCAGATAGACTTCAAAAGGGCTGAACGTGGCAAATCAAACCTTTTCCATTTTGGTGCTTTCATTACAGAGAGTGGGAGAGATGTGCTTCGCTCTATCGTTTTCCATAATATACCCAAGGCAAAAAAGAACTGTTAAATTACAGCTTTTTCCCTCTGCTTGGAGATTTCCAAACATTGGTGGTTTTCTGCATGTTTGGTTTTCTGCAATTAGAAGCTGTAGCCAGATTTCATGGCAGTTTGAGTTGGTTTATCATGTAGGAATAGCGAGAAGAAATTTGTTGGTACATGATTTGCTTTCCCTCATTCCATTTTCCTAAAATGAAACTTGATGATGTGATATTTGGAGCTGATGTAAAAGAAATTCATTCTAGTTCTTCTAATCCATTGTGCAAACTGCTAGGATTTTCCTACGTGGCCTTGCTCATACTTTTGATGTCATAAAAGAGAAAAATGATACCTGAGAAAACTTGTCATCCAAAAATCTACCTCAATGGTAGATTAAAAAAAAAAAAAAAAAACCAACATAAAAACTTTTAAGTATTTTGTTAGAGGACTGGAGTGCCAGGGATGATTCAGGGAAGGAGGCTAGTGAATGGTCTGAAATGCCTTTGGAGGAGCCCTCCAAAAGGATCTCTCTCTCCCTCTGAGGCCAGAGCATGCAGCTGGCTGGCTCCGAACATCAATCCTAATTCTTGCGTTGGCCCTTCTATCATGGGGAATGGCTATCACATACCTCTGTAATGGTTAGAGAAATTATGTCCTAGAAAGTATATCCTGGCCTGAATGCTGTGACATTCTGGGAATTGATGGGATTTTGGCAGGGGTTGAGCAGGACTTGGGTTTTACCCCCTGTCCTGGTGGCTGGGTGAGACCTTGGGCTGGCTGGTACGGGTGGCCGCGTGGGCTTCCCGTGGGATGCTCTGCCACCAAAGCAATGTCTGCCTCTTCATATACTTACTTTGAGGAGATATGATCACATGTATGCAATTTTATAAAATATTTTAAGTGAACGTGTATGGTAATAAACTCCAGTGTATGCACTAAGAAGTAGTTTCAGCTCACACACACATCACCGCTTGGAAGAATTTTCTTTCTGGCATTTCTTTTATAACTGTGTTTCAAAGCCTTCTTACTGAGAAGGTTATTCCGGTAATTTTTTTTTCTGCAAGTAAACTATTTTTGAAAAACAGATCCTTCCTCAGGGCAGTCAAGTGTCAAATACAGAGTTATGGATGGTGTCAGCTGCGTGTGGAAGCACATGCTCCATTTATTCATTACAGCTGTGAAAGCTTAGCTGTGCAAACGCCAAGTGCCGGTTGTGTACCTGTCACTTCGGAGCTTTTAATGAACATTGATCATGTTCACCCAGACGTTTATTTGAATAAAGTGAATGTGAAGTAATTTTAAAAACACAGTGTGAACTTTTCTTTTTTTCATAGTATTTTGTAGTCTTTAGGATGAACCTGAAAAGACCATTACCCAATAATTCCCATCTCTGAAAAATTGTTACTCAATAATAAAAGGATCTGCACATTCACTTTGGTCATCTTGTGGAGGTTCATTTAAACTTTAGAGTATAATTTGTCAGTATATTATATTTTTTTTTTTTAATTAGTTCCAAAACCCCTATTCTCTGTAATTTAAAGTTGTCTTTAAATAGCCCCTTGTATTACCCTTGGGAAAACAAACATCTCTCTGGCTCTTCATGCAGAACTTAATTACGCAATTTGGGGAAATACCTTTATCTCTTTGCTTGTTTGAGTGAACAGTCTGACCTACCAGATTCCTTCTGCTGCGTAGGACTGTTCTAGGTGACATAAAATGTGAAATGTAGAAGTGCTGCATTGCCAAATTCGTACTAAGACTCATGGATCTCTAGAGTTTATGCCCTGAAGCCCTGAGTGCTTGGAGCAGACAGATGGGGACCCAATTAATAATAAACGAGGCAATTGCATCCTCCTTCAAGAGCCATTCCCCCCTATGTAGGGCACAGTTGGCTGCACGTATCCTGTAAGACATACAAAGTGAAACCACAGTGTGATGATGGAGATACATAAGATCTTTCGGGAAACCCATAATCAACAAATAATTTTCAGGAATCCCACGGAGAAGAAATCTGTTACGTGGTCTAAAAATGCCACACTCATTTTAAGTCCTGTTTCATTAAATACCCATTTCTGTATGGGCTGTTTCAGGGAAAGCACCTAAAATAAGAGATAGATACTGTGGAATGTATAGTGGTAGCTTGCATTCCTTATTGTATTGTAGCTGTAGAAAAGAAAAACCCGTAAATACAATCTTTCTAAGCAAATCTAGTGTGAGTTTCCCACTGAAAGAAATTACACGTCTGCAGAAGGAGGAAAAATATTTAATATGTTGATTTTAATAAAAACTTTCCAATGTTTAGTTTAAACCAAGGACTCAAGTGAAGTTTGCAACCAAATAAATTGATCTGCAGGCTCTGCATTTGTGGTGACCATAGTAAAAGGAAATAAATCTATAGGTCATTACTGCAAGAATAAAGCTAATGTTTATTAGCTTAGGAGTCACTCTTAAATGTTGTTTTCATAATGATCTTGTAAGGTGCTGAGCTTTCACAATTGAATTGTGTATTTGAAGGTAGAAACCTTATAGGTGGTTTCACTTCTTCAGGGACTGAGTGCAATGCAATAGACTTTAAGCTTTTTCTCGTTTTCCTTTTCAAATTATTTTAACAATAACCTTTTGAGTTTGAGTTGGCTTGGAATTTGTGGAAGACGGAATATCGAAGTAGAGCAATCAGATGATAATCCTGATTACCTAACCTTGTACTGGCAGCATCTAGTGTATTTTTAGTCTGATAGGATCAGAGTTATTACCAGTAATTTGATAAATTTTGACATTTTCCTTTGAAGAAATTATTTTAGGCTTTTTTGTGAGTTAACCTGCTCTCTTGAGAGTACACTAGCAAATAATTTATTCAGTGAAAATTCCTGACAATTTTTAAGTGAGAATAAAATATTTCTAAGATCCTTCTGGTTATAAAACTTGACAAATTGCCCACGGATATTCTCCTCTTCTAAATGTTGTATGGCAGTTTGAAATGATAGCCAGCTTGTTGGGTTTTTTCCAGGGAGCTCTTCAAAAATGTTCTTCAAAATTTAAGTTCAGCTCTTCCTTAGTTTTGAAATACTTTGCGGTATATTGTATTTGGGCCATGGGCTTCCACTGCTAATGGAAAAAGCAGAAGAAAGCTGCCCAGTGGGGCTGGAGCCACTTTCCCATGTAACGTTGTGGAAATCCAGTTCCTGCTGCAGAAATGTGTAGAAATTGTGCCCTGCTTCAAAGCGCTTGCATTTGATTTCCACCTGGGGACTTGTAATAGCAGTTTCCTTTCCTTGTATCGCTTTGGTTCGTGGTAAGACATAATTATTGGATGCCTTCAGCGTTGCCTGAAACAAGCCTATAAAGTCTCTTCCAGCCTACAGGTGATTATCCACGCATCTGATCCCTGACGATGATCAACCAAATTTCTAGCTTTTTAACTCCGACATAAAAGCTTTTTTTGTGCTATTAGGGTATTTTCTGAGGTTGTAAGCAGGGCTGGCAGCGAGAGGCGCAGGGAGCCAGCGGACCCTGCGGGGTCCGGGGGAGCTGGTGGTCCGGGGTCACGTCAGGCAGAGCCGCTCGCCGCCGCGACCTCCCCGGCAAATTCCTAGCTCTCGGGGACCGCGTTCCCCTCGCTGCCCCCGCTCGGAGCCGCTCCGCTTCGCCAATCATTCGCTAGAGAGGGGATGACTGATGCTGAGGAGCAAAGGTGTGAGCTCCCGGCGGGGATGTGAGGGATTCGGTTCAAGTCCTGTGTTTGAAGCGGGCAGACGAGGGGCTGTAGCCGCGCTGTGTGAGCGAGCGATCTCATTGCAGGCGTGAGAATGAGCTGCTCTTCTCCGTGGGGCAGGGAGTTATTAAAAGATGTTTTTTTATGATGCACATAGAACCAATTTTGTAAAGGAGAATTTTATCCCTGGGATGTTTAGTATGAAGAAATCCACTTTTACCTGTTTGTGTTCGATACAGCGCCAGGTCCAGCACAGGTCCTGCTGTAAACAGTGCCTTTCGTTTCGGTCCTTCTAATTCGAGTGTCAGTGAACTAAGCCAGCGAGGAGGGACAGGATCTTAAATTACCTTTGAGAAGGGCATGGCTAATCAGCGAGGCAGAGAGCTATAGCTAGGTTATCAGTCCATGAACTGGTCCGATGGCAGGAGCTGTCGGGTGGAGGGTGAGGACCGATAGCATCGGTGCTGCGCTCTGCAGCCGTGCCGTGCGTGGAGCAAAATCTGCGGCTGGGGGGGCCCGGGCGGGGGTGAGAGGCGGTGCCCCCGCGACCACCTCGCAGGCAGAGGATACTACTTGCTCAGGGATGTGAGATTTCTTGCTGTTTTCCTTATTTTCTTATATTCCTTATTCTCTTTATTCCTTTCCCACTGCTCAACGTGAAGTTCTGTTTAATGTCTTGATGTATTTCTGTGTCTTTTGGAAGAAGTGCAGCGCGTCACCCCAGGTGAAACCGTGCCCACAACATCCCGCACTCTTGTCGCTGCGTTTCCTTACAAATGATAGCTACTCCTCCAGCGGTCACTTTAGTGTCTCTCATTGTGGCATTTGCAAATTAAAATGATCTTTTAGAACCGTTATTTAACAGGGAATTTCCAAGGCACTGCTTACAGTAGCATCTCACCAACTGGACAGCCAGGGGAAGATGGATGGGGTTTTGTCTTCTGCACTGGTGGAGCTGATTAGCGTTTTTGTCATCGCTGAAGACCCCCGGGGCTCAGATTGACAGTGTCTCGGTTATTTTGTATTCTGCTCCTCTGCACTTCCATGTTCCTCCAATGGTTATAGTGAGAGAGAGAGGAGAATATTAAATGTCGATAAATGAGTCAGGTCACATATGGAGTGTTCAACACATGGCGGTCTCTTTTACAGTAAGCCTTCTCATTATATAAAAAAAAAAAATACATATTTTGTCCAGCTTTCCAAATTTCCCCATAGGGTTGGAAGGGAGATAAAGATCAATCGTTGATAAAGATAGCCTATGGCAGTGGGTAGATGAGACTGTCAAGTCAAGTGAGAAGGCAATAAAGCACACAAAAATATTAAAATATTTTGATTCTTAGAGGCTTCTACTTAAAATCTCTGATTCTGCAGCCTGAGGCTCCCAGTTCATCTGCAGCCTGAAGAGGTCTCAGACCTTAAGCCACGTATTCGTTTGCAGAACACGGGTGTATGGGCGGGGGAACCTCCCCGTTCTGTGCCAGGCGCCGAGGGGAAAAGGCTGGTAGGAAAAGCCTCTAGCAGCAAGTAAATGAAATTATCAATTAAGTATGCTAACTAACACAAATATTTAATGATGTTTGATTCTATGAGGATTGTATTCACATTTCAGTTCTAAAATTTTGGTCAGCTGGTGCGATCTGGGATTTGCAGAACCTGCTCACCTGGCACCAAACAGCACGTACAGCAAGTGCTTTAAAAAAGAGAAGCTCCTGTGTTCTCTTTGCCTTTGTGTGAATTTCGGGAGTCTCAGGGAGAGCTGAGAAGCAAATTGCTGAAATGATGTGTCTGGGGGGCGTGTGTGTGTGTAATATATTACATGTTTCATTTCTTATCTGACTAATAGAGGGCCGAGAGAGTCCTGAAATGCAAATAACACTGACGATGTGGCAGATGAAGCGTAGCATGTCTTCCCAGAAACACGGGTTTTACAGAGTGAGTCAGACTGAGCCTTCTTCTAGCAAACTGTAGTGTCTGTCTCTCAATTTCCAGCCCCCGTTGACAGTGAGTCAGTGCGGCTTGTGGAGGAGCGGGAGGAAAAAAGGAGCAGCCGTGCTCCGGTCAGAAGTTCCCGTGTGGGACCCCAGCTCCTGGGGCTCGGCTCCTTCCCGCGACAGTGCGTGGCTTGACCCTAAAACTGTCATCCCTGTCCTTCGGGGAGCAGATCTGGGATTGCTTTGGGTGCTGCAAAATGCCCTTTGGTCCAAGCACCAATTTGAGACCCAATGTTGAGTGTCGGCAGAGGGAAGAAAGATGATTGCTTGGAAGTAGAGCTTGCTCTGGTTTTATACTACCTGGGGGATAACGTAACTGTTCACCAATTGAGAGCTCAAGTGGAGAGGCACAGATCTTGAAACAGCTGAAGGTCTTTCTCCTACATTTTTTTAAAAAAGCTTTACATTTGGTAAGGGGGAAATAACCCATATCTGGAGCACTCAAAATACCATTTGTACATTACTTTGCCTTTTTCAAGTAGAAAATATTGCAGACATTCCACCAGATATAAAGTTGGAGATTTATTTAATAAGAGTAAATAAAATCACCAGGTTATAGTTATGGTCACAGAGCATTAGCTTTAGTGCCCACATGGGCACTGTGGGGTTGATGGTGGGTTCCAAGATGTGATTCATTCGGAAGTTACACTGCAGCTTTATAAAGTAGATCTTTCAATCAGTTTGCCTTTAACAACTCATCTAGAGGTAATTCAGAATTTGCTTTTCAGGTTAGATTACGGTAATTTTATTCTGTGAATAGAAAGACAAGTTTGGGGTAGTGCCATGAACTTTCATGTTTGGGGAATACAATAACTCTCATGTGCTGGTGTGTCACTTGAGGGGTGTAACGTTTTGGGTGGCTGGAGAGAGAAGAGGGAGGTCATGGATGTGCTGCCCCACTCCCTCCCGGCCCTGGTGAAGCGCAGTGGTCATGGTGCCATGGGATGTCCCACCATCCCACCTAGCCCTCCCATGGGCATGACCTGAGAGGAGCGCTGTGGCCGCCGGCAAGATCCATCTATGGATTTATTTGTGCATTTTTGCTTCCTTCCAAGGTCTTCGCCAGCCAAGGTTCAAAGCCGGTTACTTTTGTAATGTAGATTCACATTGTACAGCCAATAAATAGGTTTGAGCATGAAACGATACATAGGTAAGTCTGAAATAGCTGCAAAGCAGTTGGAGGTCATGCTGGGTCAAAGGCATTACCTGCTGTGATTTTAAGGCATCCTTCCATCATTCCCTTGAAATCTGCTGAAGGCCAGTAATAACGTGTTTGTCTGAAAATACCTGCTGTTCCAGGCGGGCTGTTTGCGAAGTTGAGAGAGTCTCGGGAGTCCGTAGCAGCATAGTTTAACACACGCACGGATTTTTGGGTGCCTTCTCGGGCACCCGAATGTTTAGGGCTGCACCTCTGAAGTTCACAACACAAACATGCAGGCTTTGCCTTCTGTTTGTTTGTTTGTTTTTGAATCTCAAAGGGATTCTAAGCTAAACTTTAGCTAAGCTGAAAGGAGAATCACAAGTGCAGGGGCTACCTGAAATACAGGTTTTATTTAAACTTTTTCTTCCGGTGAGTTATTGAACCAATGTATTTGCCTAAGCTATAAAATAGTTTGTAGTGGAAATGTAAATAACAAATGGCCAATCCCTGCTGGTATACAGTGCAAAGAAAATATTATTTTGGGGACCTCTCCACTCGCTGTAGTTGATTTATGGGCTTCTTTCTAGCTACTGGTGGCCCATCCTGAAGGCAGGAGGAAATGGTGCCAGAAATGGTATAATTTGTAATGTAAGCCTGCGGTTTCTGTCAGCCTCGGCGTTCCCCGGCTCCTCACAGCCATCCTCCTCTCCCCTCCGCTGAGGTTTGTGAAGCAGCAAGGACAAACGACTAGGAATTTGGGGAGACAAAATTCAAAGCCGAATTACTATTTTACAAGTTCCCTGTGTAATGCAGGGTGCTTAAGTGGTGCTCCTTGTACTTAAAAATGAAACAGTGCATCAAGGAGTTTGCGTCAAGTGAAATAATAAATCAAAATAAATAAAATATTACACTTTCTCATGCCCAGTTGTCAAAAAATTTTGAAGAACAAACCAATTCTAACATTTTCTAAATGAAGTTCATACATCTTTTCTAAGAATTGGTGTTTAAAAACAAATAATTTTTTCACTGATGGAAAAAAAAAAAGCTTCCATAACATGCCTAGTGGTGAAATGACTGCTTGAAGGAAGTAACGCTGGCAGAATTTTTCTCTTTAATTGGAGAAGGTCTTTGGGCTGCAAAAGCTGTTGTGTGGTTAACTAATTTTCTTTAAACTGGACAGAAAATCAAAGCAGAGAATATATTTTCCCTAGTGAGCTGATATTTTTGGTTGTTTATGAGCTCCTGCATTGTCACTTTTGAAAAGTAAAACAGGAGGAATATATGCAAGAGAACATAGATCATCTGGATGTGTAAACTGAATTTTATACATAACCTAAAAATAGTTATAAACCAATGTAGAAAGTGGTATATTTACTAGAACTGAATGAACTAGTCCAGAAGAAACACACTGTCCTTTAGGTCTTTCTCTTCCTTGCTCTTCACTCCATCCCTGGAGCATTTACCCTCAGTGCCGTAGCTGCACGAGGCGAGGTTCTCATGGTGAATAAATGTGAGGGAGGTTTTTTTAATTTCCCCAGGTGCCAGCCAGGATTAGAATTGGAAATGAGTGAACAATATGAGGAAAACCCTCATAGTGTTTATCCCAGATAAAACCATTCGCCATCCTCTTGCCAGAACTCAGTAAATAGCTGTCCCAATGCGTTATCCCCATAGTTGCCCCGTTCATCCTTACTCTCTTTGAACAGATAGTCTCTGACATTGAACTTGTGTCCAGGAATGTGAATGTGCTTAAAAAATGAATGGGAATTAGTTATTCTTGGATGCAGTGTTTGTACAGGTAACATCACTGCAGGTCATGCTCCCTGAGCTGGCTTTGGTGATGAAAAGCAGAGCACTCCCATCCCTCTGAGTTCTTAACATGCTTTTGAAGTCTCATACTTTTATCACTTTAGGCATAAGATCTGAGCATTTTGAAGTCATTAAGAGAGGTGACACAGCCACAGCGGCCACCTGGATCTTTTTCTTGAGGTGCTGGTTTTGGACAGCGGGAAAAGAAATTTAAGATCTAGTGGTCTTGCTAGGGACTTAACACCTGTATCGTGCCTTTCCAGTGTTGATAGAACAAGAAATATTGAGGAGGTGAAGACTGGAGCTGCAAGTATCACACAGATACACATGCCACACGCACAGAGTACAGAATTTGCGAGGTTGGTTTGCTGTGACCAACGCTGAAGTACCATCAGTATATTGCACTGCTACATCGGAGAGAACTTAGCCACGTTACTCTGAATTCTGCTTGCGAGGTAGCAAGAAATTCACTCGGAGAAGATTTAATTTCAATAATGACCACTGAATAATTTATTCACCTAATTTACAAATATTTTTATGGAAAACACTTGAGGTTTTAATTATGCACTCGGTAAACCATTTGTGCGTATCAGTGATTAGAAGTTTAATGAAAATCCGTGTATCTCTGAATGTTTTGTTCACATGTGGGAGCTGTTTCCACTCTTTAGGCACCTGCGGAGCTGGCTGCGTTACAGCTGCTGGGAGAGCACAGCAGGGACCCCCGGCCCGGCCCGGCTCTGCTCGGCGCGGGGAGCCTGGAGTTGGACGCTTCATCTCGTGCAAACGTTTCCTTTTTCCTCCCTCTCCTTTTCAGGCTGTTAGAATCTTAGGAATGGCATTTTGATTCTACTTTGATTCTTAAAATGCACTTCCATGCCAGATTATGCCCCATTATATTCAGTTTTATTTAAAACGCTGTTGGCATGCTGTAGATTTGTGGATGGCGTGATCTTAGGAGTGGCATTTTGATGATATTTTGATTCTTAAAATGCACTTCCACATGAAGCCAGGGAGATCATTAAATGCAGCTTAACTATAGATTGCCGTGGCTGGTACAGTCTGGCCCCTGAGCAGTAATGAGAAAAAAGGGGGTTGCAGAAGGGTTTAGAAGCAGTACAGATGATCCTGCTTGAGATCGCCCGCTCTCTGGTTTTCCAACAGTTCTCAATCTTTCCAAAGAAATCAAAGCAAAGTTTCAGTGAAGTAAATCCCCCCGTCTTCAAAACACTACTCCAAAATTATCTTTGCAATTTGTTCTGTCATTTACACTACACCATGGTAGGTAGAGACGTTATTTAAATGCACAGTAATCTCTGCCATTCAAAGTAGGAAAATAAAATCCGTTTGTCTGAATCTGCAGAGAACACATTAGATAGAAATAAAATCCAAATATAATTGCACAGACGTAGCATCCCAGGCAAAATCCAAGCCGTTAGCATGCTATAGAAAAAATTTCTTCACCCAACAAGCAGAAAACTCTTCAACTGTCTGACAGAACGTCTCCGGATTTCACTGCCCCTTCGTTAACGTGGACTGGGTTTTCCAGCCGAGGGGTCAATGCCGTACGCCGGGACAGGTCAGCAGCCCCTCTGGCCTCGTTTTATGTTTTGTGTCAGGAATTGCCGCAGACCCCTCTTTCTGTTGATCTTTAGGAAGAAGGCACAATTCCTGGCTGAGACAAAGTAGACAATACTCTCAGCCCAGTACCAACAGTGATAATTCCTCCCAACTCAGATTATCCTAAGAACTCAAAAGCATTGTAACCATGGGCTTCCTCAGTCAGATACACCACCCGGGACTGGCACAGGGTTAAAGGCAGCCCATAAAGAGCATATAATGCAGTGACAGAAAGTAGAGTGCTCTTTGCAAAAGGATGGACCAACACTGCAAAACCAACTCCTTTTTTCATAAACACTGCGTATCATAGTGTACTTCGTAGGAAAAAATGCGTTTTAGTGAATATTTGCCCATCAGCTACAAGCCGTTCATAGCTCTAGAAATTCATTATTTTTATAAGGAATTATTATTTCGCATTGCCAGCCGCAAATGTTTAGTCGATACTGATTTTCATGCAGTTTCACTGATTTTTGCAGTCCCTGGCTGTGATGCATTTGCCCCAGGAGCAGATCGGGGGCAGCTCACGTGTCTCCTGCCCGGCGCAGAGCCCTCGCTCCCAGGGTGAGAGCAGCTCTGTGCCAGCTCTCCTGTTAGCTTCTTTAATTTTCTGCTTTTATTCCTTGTTCCTTTCCATAGCATCCACTTTCTTCTTTTTCTTGCCTTCCATGCGAGAGAAGAGTTGGATTTGAGATGAGTTGTGCCTGCGTTGTGTTGCATTGATTCCAGATTTTCATTAAGATATATAATAAAGTACCTATAGCTTGTCCCAGTTTCTTGCCCTTTTATATGCTAATAATAGGAGTTATATTATGTAGAAGGTGAGAAAATAAACAATTAAGAAAAACAATTAAATTAATTCCTGTCTCAATACTATCTATTAAGAGAACAGTTCAGGGTAACAAATTACACAAATTTGAGATTTTGATTAAATAATAATATTTATAGCAACAAGAAAGAAAAATATGGGAGTAAGGGAATTAAAGTGACCTTGAACCCAGGTACATTATTACTGTATAGATACTGTTTGACTTAAATTTTTATTAATGTAGATAATGGCTTACATGGGCCTTACGGCTGCATTACTAGTGCTCTAAAATTTAATAAGATTTTTAGAGCAGCCGTTAATGTCTTCTCTAGGATTATATAATTCAGTGGCAACGCCAGAAAACGTCATCCATTTCATTAGACTCCGAAAAGAAACTGAAATGAGGTGTTTTGTCCACAATACTATTTTGGATTCTGAGCCTTTCTCATACAATAAATAAATAAATGCAATCGCAACTGCTTGATATCCTCGCAACACAGTTTATAGATAACGCGCTAGACCATTCTAAGGTCAATACACGGCAGGAATACATCTTTCCTCACCAGCTTGATGGTCATCTGCTGTATGCCCTGGTGTATGTGCGTGTCACTGCAGGAATGTAGACGATAGTGGTTTATTTTCATTATAAAAGAAGGAAGTAGTGAGGTTTTTTATTGTCCTGTCCATCAAAAATATAAATAAATAGAAATGCATCAGGGTCCGTATTTTTTTTAATTCATTCCAGGAGAACTTTCTGAAGAAGCAGCTGTGGTGGTACTGGAAAAAAGGTATTAGAGTTGATCCAATTACAGGCAATGAAACAAATCTCAGTCAAAAAGTTTATCGATAATATCTCAGATTAATTTAGTTCAGATTAAGCAGGGTCAAACAATAGAGATGCAAAGCTAGCGCCAGGGATGTCTGTGTACAAGAGGCTAACCAGAATAAGCTGTGAACAGAAATTTGGTACACTGGCGGTATTTTTCCAAGATATCTGTGTAAAATATGCTGCTTTTTTTTTTTTTAAATGACAAGTTATGGACTGGGATGTATAGTTTGCACTGCCCAACGGGCCAGTGAAGAAGTGCACACTTTGGCATTGTTCAGCCTGGAATTGATTTATGTCCTTGGCCACGCTCACTGTGGAATTGAGAGTGGTTCTTCCTTCACCTGACCGTGTTCCTGCTCTGAGATAACAGTATGATAATTTTATGCATGGAAAAGCTATAGGAAATAATTTTAAGTGTATGAGGTATTTTGTTTTAAGTTTGGTCCTCAGCTGCGTGTGCGTAGCTTCCCGTTTTCAGTAATTTGGCTTAAATTCGTGTGCTTGCCGAGCTGAGCAGGTAACCTTCGCTCTCTTGCTAATTCAATCAGTTTTTTAATTATCCGTGAATGAACTTCTGAAGTCTTCCCTAAATAAATATGGAATAGCTTTTGGCCTGTGAATTATCCTTGTTTAGGTTAGAAACTTAGAGATGGATGGTTAGTTTTCACTGGATGTATGGCTCAATCCAGGATTACTTTCTTTTAAATCTTCTTTGATTAGATGAGCACAGCTTTCAGAACAAAGTTTCCTGCTTGGAAGCGTGTGAAGGATATGAGGCAAGGGAAGATGCAGAATAATTTGAAAGCATGTTTAGGGGAAGAGTGGGTATGATAAAAAAAACCTGATGAGTAGGAAAGAGGTCCCTTATGCAGGGTGAGCCTCAGTTGTGAGGTAACACCCGTGGTTTCTCAGTGCATGCTCTGTATTAGCAGAAGATTTGGAAAGGTTTGCTGCTGTTACCTATTCACATGTGCCTGCTAATGAGAAAAACAAAGACAGTGCATTTTTCTGGCTGGGTAAACTTTGAGCTTCGTTCTTCGTTGTGTCACGGTGATGACTGAGAGTGTGTATTAATGTTGCAGAGTAGAAATGTTAATGGATCAAAGGATCAGATGTGTTAAAGAAATTGTAATGATAAGTGACAGTGACCTAATTTATGAAACAATCCTCTAGTATAAAGTAATTCACTAATTTGTAATTATATGATTAACTCGCCAAGAACAAAATCAGTCATGTCAGAATCATCAAACAATATAACAAACGGCTGCAAGTTTTGCAGTAGTGCCGGGAGTGCAGTGCAACTGCTCTTACCCCGGCACCGAACTCCATGTGGGAATCCAGCGTTGAAAACTGAGATGCAAATTCCGAAGGCAACGGTTCCATTATTTAGTATCAGTGCTAACTAGCAAATGGGCGAGGAAAGTGTGTCTGGTATGTAAGAAATTATTTCTCAGCTTTGAAGGAGAAAGATTACGGTCATGTTTGCTTGAAGGGTTTGCATATGGCAAGGTGCTGGTGGAGCGGGGCTGGTGCTCGAGAGGAGCCGGAGGGCTGAGAACCCCTGGGGCAGCTGAGGCTCCGGCGTGCTGCTGCTTAGTCTGCCGTCCTATGTCACAGACTCTGAAAAATGAAAATAAATAAGAAAAACTAGGCGTTCAACCATTGGAAACTTTCTTCTAATAGAAATACCACTTTTAAAGAACTAACAAAACTTGTAGTGCTTAACTTCGGTCAAAATCTGTTATTGCTGTAATCCTGTAAACCACTTAGAAATAGAAAGGCTGATAGTTTCAACTGCGTTCTATAGATATCGCAGAACAGCGGGTGCATCGCTAAATATGAGCTGCATTGCATCTGTTGGCAGTTGCAGAGACAGAGGCAGAACTCATTGATAGATGGCGTGGAAACGGGAGGCCATGATACGATTAAGGACCTGCAGCAGACCGTTCAGCGGGGGGGTCACATCCTCCCAGCTGAAGGAACACGTCTTGCATTTCATCGTGCTGAGTGGCTGGAGCTGGGCTGGTGGTTCAGGAAATGACATGAGGACTATTTATTAGCCAGGAAAAATCAGCATCCAGCGACAACCATTATTCATTCAGCATTATTGATTTAACTTAAGGCCACGGCAGCTTGTTTCATGAGTAGTTCTGGCATCGTTCCACGTGAAGGCTGACTTTGCCAAGGAATTCGTTATTAAAAAAAGACTTGCATCAACCAGCCGAAATATCCAAAGCGTTGTGGGAGATGTGAAAGAGAAGTCCTACGTTTATTTTGAGATGAATGCAGCAGTGCGGGAGCTGCCACTACTCACTTAGGGATCAACATATTCAGCAAACGTTGTCATTAAAACAGATCTCCAGCACTTGTAGAATTGTGTGTCTCTCTGATACTTCTGTCTTTAGGTACTTACAAACTTTGTTTTATGTGTACCATCCTCATTTCAGTTTGAAAAGGTTCAGTGGAAATGCATTAAGGTCTTTATGTTGCTTCAGAGTAAGCCCCATCCATAGCAGTGATCCACCACTTCTGGAAAGCTGCTCTTGCCCCAGAGGGACTGTCTTGCATTTCAAATATAAATAAAAATAATTTTTAAATGAAGGAAATCTACTGTGTAGTTAGTAGAATTTCTAAAAACATGGTTAATCCTAAAAAGCTTTTCTATTTGATATTTAATAGAGCTGAGTTAATAATTCATAATTTAATGTATCTGATTAATTTTGCCTCTTTTTCTCGGAATGTCTTCAAAGCACGTAACAATTATCTCAAATGTACTTATTCAAAATGACTCGGTGACCTCTCTTTCTAGATCACTTATTCTTGATTCAATTTTTCACAGCAGTGCACCGTTTCTATTGGTTATCATTCATTATTTCTCTTTGCTAATTGAGTAATCGCAAATCCAGTTAAAAAAAAAAACCAAAAAAACCCCAACCACCCTGTGGCAGGAAAGCACGCTGAAAATGCATTGAAAATTACTTTCTGCAAAGTTTAGTTTTCAAATGCATTTTCAGGTCACTGCATAGACGTAGATCGCACGTGATGCGTAGAAACTAAACTCACCAGGGAAGATACTGGAGGTGAATTGATTTTAATGCTCTGAAGAATATTCGTAGCAAATGTTAAATACCACTTCCCTCAAGACATACATAACCAAATTGACAACAAAGGTGGTGTTTATACCCGTCCCAGAGATCTGTGTGCATGGAGGAAAATGAAGAATGACTGTTTTCTTCTGAACGAGGCTGGAGATGGCCGCGGTCGGCTGACGCTGGCGGTCCCGAGCAGGCAGGCGCTGGGCTGTTCGGGGCGGCAGCTGGGGCCGGGGACCCGTTCTCACGAAGCCAAGAGCCTGTTCCGGAGCGTGAGCAGGTCCTGGCTCGTGTGCTTCACATCGCCTGCTCACCGCCCCGAGGAGGTGATGGAGGTGGCCCCAGCTCACGCGGGGTTTCAGAGTCCCTTGGCTGCTTTTGAGTCCAGGGGCATGAGTGCTGACCTCTGCTCGAGTTTGAAGTAAAATCTGCGGATGCAAAAGTAAGCGACAGCCTGGCTCAGGAGGGATGCCCAGTTATTTAATCCCCCAAAATGGTTTTATTTTCTCCTCTGTTAGGGTCCACAGGTGTTCAACTTTGTAGAAGACTGTGCGCTAGGAATCTGCAAATCCTAACTCTTCTAGAACTAAATGACATGGTTTATAGCACGGTGCGACTGGTTCTATTGTTGTTCTTATTTCCATTTATTGGGATAATTCAATTTCTTCCTTAAATTGACTTTTACACTTTTTTTACCTTTTTCTAGAATTTTCATTCCAAGGCCACCTCTGTCATTCAGGCTTTCTCCCTGATGTCCCCGCTGCCAGGTATAGGACAGCCCTCTGCCACCATTCACGCCCCGAAGATGCTTTCAGAGGCGATGAGCCTGTAGGACTCATTAAGTGTGTCCTCTGTGGTTTTTTGGGGGAAAATTTGTAGTGTTAAACTGCACTTATTCTGGAAACTGAGTCCAATTCAAGGACCACTCAAACACTTAAATGTCTTGCTCAGTCTTCTGTCAGCTCTTTAACTGGACTGGAAACCTGCGAGGAATTGGGTTACCAAGAACATTCATGTCTCCGGGGGAATTTAACCTTCCTCCTGCACGTGATGGGGATGAGGGACCACACGCTAGGAAGACTCGAAGGGATTCATCACCGGAGCAGAATAGGTGGTTGTGTTGTCTTTGTTCACAGTCAGGGGCAAATGAGTTAAAGTGTAGGATAAGCTACCTTGTTCAGGGTTCTAAACTTCAGGGTAGGGTCCCCGAACACCTTTCCTTACTGCCTTGGAATCATGGTACCTCCAGCCGAGGAGGACCTAGCATTCTTTTAAGAAAAACAAGTGATGAAATCATGTTGTCCTGGGAATTGATAGCGCATTTTTATCTAAGTGATGATCTAACCATTCAAATTGTATAAAGATAATTAACCTATGCTAGCAGATGCACTGAAATGTGCGATGCCCTTGATATCAAGAACTTGATTTACATAACATATTGCTAAGTGCATATGTTTATTACAAAAAAGTTCAGGAGAAGGACAGTGGAATTACACCAGGGCTGAGCTAGCCAGCAGTCTAAAGGTGCATGCGTCTCATTATAGGGAGATGTTCCCTTTTATTTCAGTGTGCTATTTATTTTACAATTTTTAAAAAAAAAAAAAACAAAAAACCCTTAATAGTCAAATAGATGGCCTTAATGTGATGGTTTCATTAAAACAAAGGATTTTATTTGGCTGTTATCTTTCTTCCCCTCTTGCTAGCAGTCTGTGGTGGTCATTTGTGGTGGCCATGCTAGCACACCAATGCAGTTTGTTAATGAATTTTCCCCAAATTAATTTTCTCCACTAAAACAGCATCAATAAACACGAGCAATTATTTTATGTGGATTAGGAATAAAAGAAAGCATAACAACTTTCTTGACTTTATTTTGTAGAATTAAAAGTACTTCCCTTTTGGCCTTTCTTCATTAGAGGCTCTACTAAATGATTGCAAATAAAGTAATGGGGACTAGCATGAATTGCTAGATACAGCTAATAATGCCTTGTTTTAGGCTATTGACTCACCCTAATGTATTTCCAGATGTCCCTGAATTTTATTGCATTAGATCTATTGATAGCTTTAGGTGGCTTTTTTTCTGGTTTTTCATAGTCACATTTAAATAACCTTTTTCTGAAAGAAGCTTTTTTTCCAGCTGAAGCAACTAAAAGGTATCAGCATCAAATCTGATAAATGGATATCCCATGGTTAAGAAAATTACATAGGCTTAATACCTAAGGCAAGTGAGATGCAATCTCAGCAAAAGAATCTACAAGGAGCAGGATTATCATTCAAGGAAAAAGGGGTATTAACACTTTCCTTGTAACTCTGATGGGAGGGAATCGTCTTCGGCATCTTGCTTATTTATGGAGGTTTAGAAACCCATGCTCGATAACTTTCAGTATAGATTTCAGCAATATGGTTTTTTAAATAAATTACTATAGGTCAAACTTTATTAGTCCATGCAGCTTTAACAGAAAATTTGGATAGTGAACGTACTCACATTGACGTGGTTTCAGATACTAATTTCAAGTGTGATTTCCATTTGTGCACAACTCCTTCTCCGAGGCACCCTAATACTGCATCTGCCACATCATCAGGGCTGTGCCATTGTTTTCAAGTACAAAATAAGAAATAATTTGTGACGTTTTTGCCACTGCATTTACCTGACCTTCCAAAGCGGCTGGTTTGCGTGGTGCTTGCTGTTGCTCCGTACACGGCCGCGCGCACGGTAGATCTCCTGTGCTGGGTCTAGGGAGTTGGTAGAAGTGACGAAACATTTAGAAGAGCAGCCCAGGTCAGGACTTGTCTACCTTTTTTCCAGAAGTTCCTAGTAATTTAGGTCTGGTAACATTCATTTGGTCTCATAAATATACACTGCTTTCCACTCTGCTGTGTTTTGTGTCGGCACTCGGAGTGATGGGGATGTAAAGCTGGGCAGCGTGCAGACCCGGTGTTACCTGCTGTAGAAACTAAACTGGGGAGGGGAAAAAAGTAGTTTTCATAGACTTTTTTCCTTATCTAAACGTAAGGAAAATTGTCAAAGATTCTGATCACAATATATGGAAGATACCAGGAATTCTGTTCAGTGATGGCACCTCTTTGTAAATACGCCTTTTCCTTGTGTATCTGTTGTTTGTACGGAGAGCAGTCACGGACTGCAAATGGGATGTGCGCTGGCTTTGATGGGCTGGTATGGGGATCGATTCATCATTATGGTGTAAATATATTTAGGATGTCCCAGCAACAATAGGTGTCACCGTGCCTCGGGTGGCCTCGCTGGGGAGGTGCCGCCCTCTCAGGGCCCCTGGCCTGGACCCAGCACCGCGGTGCAGCCTTTCCCCGCGGGCTGCGGGGCTGCTGGCAAGGAGATGAAAAGTTAAAAGTTAATTTTCAAAGAGGTCTCGTGAGGCTGAGCGGGAGAAACAGTGCCATCTGCTGAGCCCCGGCCCTGGGACTGTCTGCTGTGCCTTTTCTTAACGAGAAACGTCATAGCAGGTACGTACAGAATTGTGAAGATCAATACAAGCAGATATGTAAATATGCCGCCTCCTTTCTCATTCTAAGGGGTATAAGAAACCAAATAAGGGATCATAAACCTATTTTTGCATAAAACCCTACCGTAGTAATCTCACGTGTAATTGGATTGTCCATTGAAGGACTTCTTTTAAAATTATTTATTTTAGGCATTTTTCTTTAGGGAATACTGTTCTCAAAAGGCAATGTTAGCTAAGGCACAATAATGTTAAACAGAAAATAAATTTTCCTTATTCACCTTGAGGGATTTTAGAAGTTACAAATTATAAAGCCACTAGTAACTTTCATTTAGAAGACTTTTGACAGGAGGAAAATGAAAAATGAGGAGAGAATGTTTCTGAAGAAACTTATTCCAACTCATTTTTATAAACATGAGGAGAATAGAAGTTGTATAGGGGTATGGCAGTCAAAGACGCCAACTTGTCTAAAACAAAAATAGCATGTTTTCTTTGACTACTGTGTCTGAACGCCTGGCTTTAAATACTCAGTCTTAAAGCTAGTGAAGGACTTCTGAAGACAATATGCTGAAAGAAATTCTAGCAGCCCACATAGCTCCCATCTGCTTTTGAACAGAAGCACAGTTTGCATCAGATATTAATAACAATGAAAGATGTTTAACTGTGGGTGATAAGTGAGTATATTTTGGTCCAGATTAGGCTGAAGCTATAATTTGGCACTGAGTATGAATTCTGTTATTTGGAAATGCTAAAAATTTTGGCTTTCAAAAAGTAAATCTTGCTTTGCAATTTTTTTGCATCTCAAAAATTATTTGTGATACCTTCCCACCCCTCATTTCCAGTAGAGCCAGGGTAAGCGGGATAGAGGGATTTCAAGTAAATAGTGTAGGTTTAAGAGACTAATTAAAATAATCCTGCTGTAAATTTCCTAGTGCTCTTTGGAGGGTGGAGTGTCTGGCTTTTTGTTGCGAAGTTTTATCATTTGAAAGTGACTCAGTCCATCAGTTCAGATATTGTTATGGGCAAGGTCAAAAGCATCAAGTGTGCAGGTAGTTTGTAATTGGCTGTCTGCAGCAAACAGCAGGGAATTCAATCTATTACACGCACTCCGATGCACTAAACCAACACTCCATGAAGCCATCGGAGCATAGAAAAGGCTTGCTAATCTCTCTCCAGTAATTATTGCAGGTGTGCCACGCTCATATCAAAGGGGGCATTTGTCACTTGATGAACTTAAATGTTCTTAGCCATTTTTTTTTTTTCCCCTATTAATAAAGCACATTTTGACATTCAGAGACTTTATGTGACATTAGGGAAAGTGTATTTAAGGAAAATCTGGAAAAATGTTATTCTGATAGTCAGTGATGTTCTTGGGAACCAGGGGTGTTTCTAGCGAGCAAAACTAGCCTGAAATCTGTCACTCTCGTTCAGCTGAAGTATATTCTTACTGTGTCTGTGGAAGCAGGGAAATAGACATGGACATCTGGAAGCCTAGAGCTTGAAGATGGTTGAAATTCACGTTGTTTGAAATAAAAACTGGATTTCACTACGTTGATAGAAAATGATTACTTCACAAAAACTTAAATGCAAGAGAATTCAGATTTTGGAGGGTAAGGAAATGAGGAAAGCCAAGGCACAATGTAATGATCTAAAGTAGTTGGTAACTATTGATTTTTACTTGTTTGAAAAATAGCATGCTTGCTGTTTTCTTCTGCTCTTGGCCTTCAGTATGAGTGGGGGCTATAGGTCTTTTCGCCTGTATGCCCTCTGGATATTATACCTGTATATACAGCACACCCCTTCCGTGCCCCTGGCCCCTAAACGTTACCAGCCATTGGCAGTACTGAGAACTAAAGTGACAGTGGCCGTTTTTGTGTCCTTTCATCCAGCCATAACCTTTCTTAAGTGCTTGATTACTAAGACAAGACTAAATCTATTTGGTACATCACAAAATACTCAGTTCTTGTTTCTACTCTCATTTCTGTTAGTATTGCATGACTTCAGATGAGTAGTTTGAAAACTATTATTTTGAAGTGTTGGTCATGTGATTTTTTTTTTTTATAGCTATTACTTATATAATGATGTGAGGCAGCGTATCTGTTTCATGTTATGCAGTTTAGCAATGGTAAATTTTAAATTTATGTTTACAAAAAGGATTTGTTTGTTATACTGACAAAATTTGTTTCCCTTTTCCTTGGATCACTTCTATGTATTTGTCTTTTTTTTTTTCTCCTTTATTCTCTTTTGTCCTCTCTGTAAGAATTACAGCTGATCGGGAGAGGGACTGTCTTCCCCCTTTTGTGTTCACACTCTGCCTAGCACACCTAGTTAATGACTGGAGTCTATAAATACTGTGCAAATAGAAACAATAATTGAGCTACTTCAAACGTGCGTGAAAACATAAAGCTTCATTTCCCGCCATCAGTTACTCAGCTAAGGTGAAGATGGGTACCCCTCTGGGGATTTTGCTCATCACCAATACAGAGCATCCTGCTTTACCACTGCTGGTCCAATGACCATATTATTTCAGAACAAAGACAAACCAAACCACTTATTCCTTAAGTGTTCCTTCAATGGTATTCTTTTATCCCTAGCTCTGATGTACTTAACACAACTTAGGAAAAAGCTGGACTACTTACCATTGGTTATCACGTTACCCAAATGGACCTGCAGACGCCTTTATAAGCTAGGGCATGTTCGATAGTTGAACCTTTACCCGTCTTTAATACTCTCGTTCAATCTTAATCAGCTCCTATGAAAGTTGTATTCAGCTTGTGAATTGCAAAATTTGCGCTGGCCTTAATGCCAGTGGGAAGAAGCCTGTGAAAGGCTCGGTGGCTTCACAATAGCTCTGTTGTCCTGTGAGAGGTATCGGGACTGGCTCATCCATCTCCCTGGTCATGCGGACCTGGAGCTGAAATAAATCTCCTTCATGCCTTTGTTTCTCATCAAGGAGACGATAAACTATCCAAGCATCACCCAATGATAATCACAGCAAACCAGTTAACCCTAATTAACAATTATGAAAAATTTCCAGTGCTTCTTTGAAATTTAGTCTGAAGCGACTTTTTTAGTAGGAGAGATTCAGATGAATCTGATACGCAGAACTGATCGGCCCGGGCGAAAGGTCCCTGCGATTATTTCTCAGTATTTTGTCTCCAGTGTTATTTAACAGTACTTTCTCATAACTATCATACCATAGCCAGATGCATTTCCTCTTCCTAACCTAATTAGGGACGTCATGCCCGGCATTGATTCAGGGCTGTGCAGCTGCGAGGGCCAGACCAGAGCATTGCTCTGCCTCGGGCAGCTCTTCGGCTTTACCCGCGCACCGATGCGCGACCTGGTTTTTGCTTTTGGAGGCTTTCATCTTGGATGTCTTTCTGCATTCCTTTATTCTGTGTGTTTATTCCTGTTACCAAGCAACTTTTTTAGGTAGTGGATTGTTTAGGGTTTGGGTTTTTGGTCTGCTTGCCTTTAAAAAAAAAAAAAAAAAAAAAAAAAGATACATATTTTTCTGCTTTCCCTTTACTTCTCTATTATCTTTCTTCCCATCTTCCTGTTACCACTGATGGGCACCTTTCTTCTATACCCATTTTATTTTGCTGACTGTTTTTATTCCTACTCAGCTCAGTCCAAAGAATAGAATATATCTCTTAAAAATAATTTCTTTACCTAAAAGTAAATGAAGTAAATTGAAGTGTCACATAGATCGCAAACTTGTTAACTTCTATGCTAATTATGTTGCATTTGACTTATCTAAACAGTTGTACCCAAACAGTATTTATGTTACTTCCTTTTTCAAAAATTAATGCAAGCTTTTCATGTTGCTTCTCTGGTTTTACACTGCAAATTTACTTTTCTGTGGTAGGTTTTTTCTTATTTCCTCTCATCAGCCTGTTTATATCCAGAGTCGTTGCGCTCAGCTTTGTAATTGCTGTCTTGTCACCTCAGTTTAAATAGTCGTCATCTTTTTGCCACATCTAAAGCTTCATCTTTATATTTTCTTTGTGTCAGCCTTAGTGCTTACAATGTTACGATCACAGTTCAATAATTTATTTTTAAGTGGTCTCTATTTTCATTTTTAGAAAACTGCTTAAATTGGTCCTCTTTGTAGCTCTCTCTGAAATTATCCATGGTGGTCTGCAAAGATCTTTGACATCTAAATCACACATTTTCTGTGATCTTCTTGTGTATCTGTTTCCAGTTTTTTCTCCTGTGGACTTTGTTTCGTTTTTATACCGTAGCTTCAGATGCTATTGCTGTATTTCTAAGTCAATCAAATTATCTTTACCTTCAGACTAGTCCTAAAATTCCTGAAGGACCTCAGCATATTGAAAAACAGCAAAAAACCCCATCCAATCCCATTTATTAAAGAATCTGAAGCAGTTGAGACATTAAGGTATGTCCTGTTCTTCAGCGGTATTGGACAATCTGCCTCTCTAGGAGGCAGCGGAGGTCTCTGTAGATTTTGAGATGCAGTTTGTTGGCTTTCATTAGAACTACTGAAATTGAGAAAAAGACATTTAAAAAAATAAAAAGACGACAGACTTTTGGTCCCTTACTCTTCTTTAGGTTTGAAAACAGCAGTGTTCAAGAGAAGTGCAGGTTGGGTGTAAGTTCAGTTTGCTGAAGGCACTGTTGGAGTCCTTCAAACTCATGAGTTATAGTTGACAAGACAGTCTTTTAAGGCATTTTTAGTCCTCCTATTAGAATCAAGGACAAGAGTTTAGAGGTGTAGAAGCTGTTCTGCAAAGAATATTCTTCTACTAGTTAAGTGGATGTCTGTCCTTTATCAGCTCTATGCAAGCTCGTTCCCATCCACGCTACTTGGTCTCGCCCGTGTAATTTTCTGAGGGCATTTGGTGCTATGTTCTTAAAAATACATGTGTAGGATCCATGGGTTTTGGTGCTTTTGTGGTGAGAACTTTAATGGTAAGTGTGGTTGAACTTGGGTAGATGCCAGGTGCCCACCAAGCCGCTCTCAGCTGGACGGAAGGGGGAGAAAATATAACCTCGTGGGTTGAGGAGCCCTTCACTGACCATGTCTCCCCAGCCTGTATCAACCCTCCATTTCGTCTCCGAGATTACTTTTTAATCTGATAGCCAGTATGTTCTGGATGGAATCTCTTACATCAAGCCATAATTTATATATTTCAGAGTACTTTACATTTGATACTCTGGTAATATCGCGCTTTCCTTCCTATAGATGACACTATCAATTCTATCAAGGCATATTGAATCATTGCAAATTTTCTCCATCACAGGCGTAAATTAACGGCTATATTTTCCTAATGGAATGGATCATAAACAGGAAATCAGCCATAATCTATTTATATGATGTAATCTATTCAGTGCTCTAACTTGGTTATTCTTTTTTTTTATTTTCCTTTTTAGATAAACTAGTAGTAGTTGATGGTGGAATTGGAAGTACTGTCCTGAGAGTGTCAGAGCCTGAAAAGTCTTCGTTAAGTCTTTGCTGCATCTTCGAATTCTTCATTTAGTTACCCAATACCAATTTATAAGATCTTTATATACCGCAGCAGGAAGAGACTAGGAGATGTATTGTGCTTAGTCCTTTGACTACTGCTGCGTAACCACGGGGTTGTGTTTTGGTGGGAGATGCGCTGGTCCCTCCATTTATGCCAGGGTTAACCGTGGTGTCCAGAAGCTCCCGGCGAGGGAAGGCTGGAGGGTGAGGTTCAGCCTCCCCTCAGCAGGAGGGCTGGCAGCGCCGCGGCTCCCTGGATGCGTCTCGCTGTGTGTGTCTGAACTCTTGGTCCAGGGCCACCGCCAAGTCAGGCAGGTGACAGAGGTGACACAGTTCTCCATTTGGCCTCACCAATAACCTGGTTGTCTGGATCCAAACAGAAATTCAGATATGTAATTAAGCTATCATAAATGATTTGCAATGTAGTATCAGTACGTGCTAAGTGTGGTTAATGTAGCATCAGTTCTGCTTGCTTTTGTAACTAATTGCTGCATTAACAGACTTAGTGATTATAGGAACCGTGGTTAGATGAGTAGCAGTGGACAGGAAAAGATCTGGAGAAGCAATGTTTTATGAAGCTTTCTCAGCCTCCGTAAGGGGTTAATTCTCATTGCCTTTTGCATAACCATAAATCATTGCTAATTCTTAGCTACCCACTAACATTTATATTAAAACTCTGCAGAGACTGGTTTTTTTCAAGTCTCTGAGCAGTCACTTGACAACCTGCGAAGTGGAAGATGAGCTCTGGTGAGGCTGGGAAGTAGGTGGTGTCTAAGGGTAAGTGTATTTGAAAAAAGCTGTGAAAATTCACAGCAAAAGCAGCCTGGAGGTACCTGAAATACTCTATGTTTAAGCTTTCTACTTGTATAGGCAAGCTGCTGATGCTGGGATAGCAAAGGGTTTTCAAATCCAGAGTCAAGAGGCTTAGGTCTGGGTCTGAGAACTGAGCAATTCAAATACGAGCGGGTTAAGGTCGACCTAAGCCTACAACACGAACATACCTTCTTTTCATCTCCAAATAGTGTGTCTAGTAGATCTGTACGTAGCCTGGCTTTCTACCATCAGGCTTAAAGCACCGGTGCTTCCATAGGAATTCAGCTTTAAGGTGAGGAGGAGAATTTCAGCTTTGCCGCAGAAGGTCATGGGCAAAGTGAACAAGGCTCAAAATCTTTTATGTATCGTTGGCTGTAAATAAAATGTCCAGGCTAGGACAATTGAAAAATAGCTATACTGTATTTTATATCAAAATGCGCTTCTAAGAAATGTCTGTAAGTGGTACAGTGTATGATTTCATGCTTTATTGTTCCTCAATCTGTTCAGTTTACAGGGAAAAGGTATTTTTCATTCTCCTAGCTGCTAGCTTTGCCAACGCTACGTGAGCTCTGAAATCAAGCTGTGATCTTTCTGGCTTCTACATTTCCATCAGTAATAAAGAATCCCCAGGACAAATTCTTCTCTTAGTTACACCTGTGAAACCCCATGATCTTCCAGGATTTCACAGGCAAAACTGAGCAGGGAACAGTAGCCCCTTTGAAAATCAAAAGGACAAGAGCCATCAGAGAAAAGCTGCAAGCTGGAAAAGCATCCATTTAGACTTGTACAGAGAGGACAAAGAGGAGTATAACTGAGTGAAAGGTGAAAATATAATTAAGAAAACATGACAATGGAGAAAGTTTTCCGAGAGTGAGATTTACAGAACCGTAGGATGTTATCTCAAGGAGGAGGTGACAGGTCTGTTGCTTGGATATTTTCAGTGGAAGGGTGGAAAGAAGGTATAATTCACCATAGCTGGAGATAAATCAGGCATTTGGGGAACAGTGATTTGAAAAATGGTCATAGATTTACAGTATTTTAAAGTCTACTAGGATTTTTTTTTTTAAGTAGGATGACTCTTTGTTCCCCTTTCTTTGATGTTTTCTTCCCAGAACATGATATTCCAACATCCCTGTGACTCATCGGAAGTGCAGTATGATAAGAAATGCTAAGCCCGTTATTTCCATCTATCCCATTCCAGTCATTCAACATAATTTACCTAATGTGTCTTCTCCAGCTCTAATTTGTGCAGTTTTGCATAAAGCAGATGCCATTAGGACATCATGGGGAGAACTAAATGACTGCCAAGGTGCCATTCAAATTCAGGCTCAGCCCACGCTGGCCATGGTGGCACACAAGAAATGAAAGTCTTTGGGTTAGCACAGAGCAGGGAGCTGCTCTCGCGTCCTCCCTCGTGGTCACTGCGAGGACACGTGAGATTTGGGGCAGGAGATGGATAGGCCTGGTTGGAGAGGAAGGATGGGGACTCCCTGCAGCAGGGGGGGTTGGGGGGCTTGGTGAACCCCAAAGAGATCTGGGCACTGACAGTGGTGAAAGAGCAATAGAACAGCCCAGGTTGGAAGGGACCTCCAAAGTTCATCTGGTCCAACCTTTTGTGGGAAAGGGAGCCTAGATGAGATGAGGTTATTCAGCACCCTGTCCAACCGCATCTTGACTCTGTGATTCAATGTATTTGTTTTTCTCCACAAAGCAATATTCTGCAATTCAAACATTTGTAATAGCTGCTATAATCAGGAGATGATTTCAGAAGATTTTCTGGGATGTGAATTAGTTATTTCAATAAATATATATGTACCTATGTGTATACATCCATATATATTTTAAATATTAATATAGGTTTACAGTAGTAGCTTGTTTTGTCTACATTGGTCTTTCTTTTTTTCCTCATGTTTGCAGTCTCTGGAAGGCATTCAGGTTCGCAGTTTCTGCAAGCCATTAACTTGTGCAAAACTGAGCACAAACTGTAGTGTAAGGTTTTCCAAACAATAATGTTTTGAAACCGGAACTGTTCAGTCAGAGGTCTGAAATGATGGATGCTATTTCACGTGAGAAAAACACAGACTTACAAATTACACCAAACCTCAGATTGGGTTTATTTAGGTAGTCTTCTTGCACGCATACTGCTGGGTGCACTTACTGCAGGGTGTGTACGTGAATTTATTGCAGCGTCGTTTGCTTCGCCGTGATGCCCTCTCGCAGGGCAGGGGAAGCGGTGACGTTGCAGCCAGCTGCCACCTCGGACCCGCTGGCTCGCGGCCCCCGGAGCCCCCCGCTTCCCTCCCGCCCCGCTGCCCCGGCACGGGAAATGCTTCCCAAAGCGCCACCCGTAGGAAGGGCATTGCTGAATCCCAGGTAAATAAGGAATGAACAAAAAAGACGTACTGGTTACCATTTATAGGCCACCTGCCAAAGATGACAAGGAGCTCGGAGGCAGTCACGGAAAATTCTTGCAGCATTTGGCAGCGTTTAGACTAGTTAAGCGTAACGCAGGTCTACAATCACTACTCTGATATCCAGCGATGAGGGGTTTTGGTAGATGTTTTAGCTAGCGCAAACTTACAAAGTTGTAATTCTCTCAGGGGACTCAAAATACTTCAAAGAGCTTAAATTTACAGATGCTAGAATTAAATCTTGATAGTATTCTGAGAAGGTGGATAAATCAGTTTTTCAAAAGTAGAAACCAAGTCACAGGGAGATCTAACCTCTCAAAAACACAGATTAGATTACTTTAGGACCCAAACCTGCAACATCTTTTACTATGTTCCTGAAAAGCAGCTACGAAGAAGTGACTACAGGGATGTTATAGCAAAAATACTGCAAAACATGAAATGACAGTAGCACGTGTAAGATCTTAACAACGGGCTCGTTCTGAGCAACACAACCATCTTTGTAATGCTGTCGGGGATCGTGTAATTCAACAAGTTATTTCCTAAATAAACGTATCACTTTGAAGTTTTAAAAACTAAACATTGCTGATGTCTGCCAGCATTTGCGTGGCTGAAATGTCAGTGGAGAGCGCGTTTGAGAGTTTGTGCTGGTAGACCGCCGCCCTAATTAGTGTCCATCCGCAGTTTTTCAAAAACTGAAGCAGAAACAGAGGCCAGGTTTTCATTTTTAGGATTTACAGCAGTCTTCCCTCTCGTTCGGGTTTCAGACCAGACCCGCGGGCCCATCCCCTCTATACAAGGGCTTTGGGCAGTCCCGTCCCTCCTGGATGTCTCCTCCTGCACCTGCAATCCCGTACATCGCTGTCTTACAGTGGCTGCTGCAGCTCACTGCTTGGGTTTGAGGGCATGGCTTTGAAGTATTTTGGTTGGTTTATATACCTTTTTTTTTTTTTTTTAATAGTCCTGCCCTCCCCTTGCATGCCTCTGGTCCATTATAGCTGCGTGGAGGTCTGCTGTCCCCAGTGCCTTCAGACACTTTTCTGAGGATTAAGAGCAGTAGATGAACCTACCTACAAAAGACTGTTGACCTGCTGATCCTCTGTGTTGCTTTTGTGTGGCCATTTATCACAGTGCAAAGCTTATATAGAATACCCTCACGCAGGGTAGTTTTCATCTACCCTGAACGTGTTCCTTCATTGTAAGTCTCAGTGTATGACAATGCAAATTAGCGCCGTGATCAGTTTCGTATGTGATCAATGGCAAACTGAAATGGATCCCGGAAAAAATATTTATAAATTGAAATCGTGAGCTGGTATTTTTTTAAACTACATGAGAAATAAAATTTTTAAAGTGATCAATTGCCACGCAGTCGAGTGGAGACACATGCATCAGGCTCTCGTGCTTGGGAAACTGATGCGCTTCCGATTACTTCGGTGCCAAGTTTCTGCTCTGGGTGACTAAAGGCTATTGCGCAGGAAGTCCAGCAATATATTTTATTAGCAGAATGATATTTTAAAAGGGCCACCCTGTAGCCACTGGGGAGAAAAACTCAGAAATGAGAGAGATTTGCAAACCAGTATGAGGGATTTTTGCACAGTTAAAGGGTGAAAGGCAGACTCATATTTTCACATATGCCAATCTGACTGATTTCATGAGCTTTACATTTCTCTAATAACTTTTGGGGATGGAGAATTGTGAATTGCCATGAGTACTAGAACCGAATTATCCAAATCAAAAGGCTGCTTCACTCCATCTGCTGGCTGGACTTACTTCATGAGCCAACTTCTGTAATTCTTACTCGAAACTCGTTGCCTTCTAGGAAAATCTGCAGGTTCTTGCTTTTCCAATCTAACCATGGCCGAGACTCAAAGCCATACTTCTTGGGAACCTTTCCTACCAGATGAAACAAGCTCACCAGAAGACAGACGGGGTGATACAAGATGAAGTGACAATGTCTCTGCAGGAATTCATGTCTGTGTAACATATAGGCCTGAGAAGAATATAGGAGGCAGCTTTTGGCAGGCAAGCAGAGGAATTTCTTGCAAGCAAAGACTAGCTGTAGAGGTAGGACAGGTTAGGTCTTTCTTTTGAAAATGACATCGTCTCCTTTTATCCTATTTTGGTCCCTAAAGAATGAACCCAAAGTAGAGGGTGAGCTCGTGGCATGCAATTTTGGAGGCCTCCTTGGCTCAGCGGACCTTTCAGTTTCATCTTGTCTCTCATCATCTGTGTACTTTGCCAATTAAAAGACCTGAAGCAATTAAACTGTCTATAATTATCCATGATATCATGTTGGCTTTCTGGGCATTAGCCAACCAGCACATTTAACAATCACTTACACTTCAAATACCGTAATCAGCAATTATCTAAAATGCATAGTCTTAATTAGCAATTCAAGGTCTTGTTTGCTTGAAAAAGTGAGCAAAAGTAGTTCCATAGCATAGTGACTTCCCTTTCATACACAATTACAGCATATGTGGGAGGTAGCATAAATCCTAACTTTGATATTAGTGCATTAACATCAGCTTCAGTTGAAGTGGCTTTTAGGAATGATGGAAACAACTGACTGTCACAATATTATATAAATTGAGTGTGGGCACCATCTCTGGTAATAGTTTGGAATTCATAGATATAAAGGCACAATAAATAATACAAAAGGGACAAACTGTTCATCTTAGCGTTGCCATATTGAGACTTGCTGACTTGCATTAGCTTTTGTTTGGCACGCAGCTTTGTCTTTTTACAAATTATTTTTCTGTTATGAAATGAAACATTTGCAGATTGAAAAAATACACTTTTTGTTTTGGTGGAATGATGAACCAGTTATCTTAACAGTTCAATATTTTCTGATAATCTTAGGAATGTTATTTGTTCAAGTCTTAATGGAAGAAAAATATGGGTAGCATTAAAAGAATGAGCTTTACCAAGCATCACTATTCTGTCTTTGACGACTGTGATCCATTTGGTAAGTCATCAAAGATGTAAGAGAGAATAAATCTACCCTTTCATGACCATCGTCTTTATATAGTCTAAAATAACATATAGGGTAATTTTCCTTGTTTTTCTAAACAGAAGTGCTTTTTTGTGAATCTTCCAGTGTGATTTTTTACTCATACAGTATATACTTTTAGTTGATAGCTCTCATCTTTTATGAGAGAACTCGCTGAAGCTGAGTAATTAAAGTTATTCTTGACTTCTTTTATTTACTGGAAATGACTTAGCTGAATCATAAAAGAGTAAGGATTGCACTTTGAATGTTTTCCTGTATACGTAATTCCTAGCAAGTAATTCCTTAATGGCACATACAACAAAAAAACATTCTGGAAAGGAATCTGGCACTTGAATTGTGTTCTTTATTCAGCATCCTTGCCTTCACCCAGCTGAAGCAATACGTGGTAGACTTGCTCCCCATCAAGGGAGCAAGTGCTGGTTTATCCACAGTATTGTCCAAACACCTTCTGTCTCCTTTTGCTTTCTAAATCTTATTCCAACTCTAATATTGCCATAAAAAGATAGTTTTGTTCTCTCTCCTGTAACCACCTCATCCTCTTTTTTGCATGCTCTACAACTTCATCTTCCCATCTTTTACAGGATGGACCAGGATGCAGTGAGCCATCACCTCTAACAGACAGCACAGTAACTCCCTGGGGTGGGACATATGAAAAAAATACGGGGGCATAAATTAAAAGAAACACTTTCATTTTAAATTTTTCTAAGGATTTTCTGCACAAATCTTGATGCTCTACAGAAATGCTTTAGACGTGCAGAGGTGAATCCCCAATGAGTGGTCGCGGATCTGAACGGCGGCAGCGCTGTGCTGCCCGCGTTAACGAGCGCTCGCAGGTCAGAGCTATCTTGGGGGTCTCTGCGTGGCAGAACAGGGGTATTCCCTCCCGCTTAGCACTTGTTCTGGTCAGAAAGTGGTAAGAAGTTGCGGATGGTGGGCAGGATGGTTTTTTTTCAAGGGGTGTATGGGGGGGACTGTCTGGCAGTGCAACGTGTTCCTGCCGGCTCCGGCAGCCTGGGGTGCGTGCCGCGAGGGTGTCTGCCCTTCCAGCCTTCTCCCCGCGTTTTGGTTGAGGGGGCTTAGCTTGTGCCCGAGGGGTAAAGGAGCTTGTCGTTGCCAAAATTGGTTATTTTCTCTCCAAACAGTGGCCTAGATCTTTTGTGCAAAACAGTTTTCTGTGAGCCCCGATCGGTACGTGTGGGATGTTAAGCCATTTAAAAAAGACTGGGAAACAGAACCACAGATCCTGACACTGGTATAGTTTATTAATCACGGGGTCATTTTTTTCCTCACCTGGATTCTTCAATTATTTTTGTTTTAATTTTATCACTGTAAAACCAGATAACTATCCAAGAGTGTAGGCTCCTTCATACAAATGACACTGCAAAGCTGATTTGCTTCCGACAGGAGTACGCAGAGACGCAAGAATTCCGAAAACCGTGAAACGCGCTCCAGTAACAGGAGCAGAGCGTTTTAGCACACAGGCATACGTTTGCTCGGTGTAAAGTTTCTTGCGGGGAGGGCCCCACCTTTAGGAAAGGAGCTGCCGTCCCTTTATCGGGGGCGCGGGAGGGGGCGCGCCCGGGGCGAGGGGCCAGCCTGGTGCTGCCGGGGGAGGGAAGCGTCTCGGGCAAGGGGCTTCCAGCCCCGCGCCCGGGAGAGGGCCCAGGTCTTGCCGTCGTGGGTTAGCGTCAGTAGCTCCTTCCTTCTCTTCGGTGTCCCAGGCACTGCCACGAGGCTCTGATAGCGGAAACATCCGCTGCTTTATATGCTCCTGCAAAATGAGGAATTCAAAACATCGTTAGGGAAGGTTGCTGTGGTTTGTTTAGCAGGCTTCAACCCTTTGTTTTGAGTCACTTAATGAAGGTTTTTGTTTTTCATTTCTCCTCTGATAGTATTCTCTTATACAGGATCCATCAGTTCCCGTTTTGTTGGTCTTTCTTATACGTATGGACTGATTTAATAATGAATACATGCTTTCGTTTCAGTAATGTTGTGTTTACTTTATTGCGATGTATGCTACTTTAAAGAAATCATTGAGACACCATACAATTTAAAGTTACAAGTCTTCCTGTCTTTGATAGTCTGTCTCCAAGGGAATACATCTCAACAGGGATAAACAGAACTAGAAGGAATTGTGTTTACTAATTACCACCACCATTTAGAAACAAAGATGAGTCACAGGGCACCACAGTGAATCCAACCCAAAGAACAATAAAAAATGAATCTATATAATTGCTGAGGAAATGAAGACTGACTAGAACTTAAAGGCAATTAAAGTCTTTATTTCCATTTTATTACTTGAATAAACACTTCAGAATATTTTCATTTGCTTCACGTTTTGTTTGCTCATGGGGTCTGCTTGTTAATATGACTGGCATGTATGAGAACGCCTTAATAAACCTGTTTTTGTGGGCATCTCACAGTTTCTATGAAATATCTATGCTGACAACTATGTAACAATAGTGAAAATAGAAATGACAGATTTGTAAGCACTGGTCAATTAAAAAATGTTCAAGAAATGCAGTTTTTGAATTATTGGACCAGGCTTCTCTGCAAATTGGAATTCAGTTCAGTTAATTGAATTCACTGGATCTATGGCAATTTACATAAAGTTATAATAAAAGTATGGTTATCTTCTCAAAAGCTGCAGTTTCAGAATATTATATTAAAAATGGAATAATATAATTTTTATTTTATGATAACTGAATGCAGAAATGTCTAATTGACACGCAAACAAAATTGAAACATGTATTCTACTCTCAATTACAAAGAATTTGGTATGCAGTAATCCCAGGGAACGTATTGTGAATACTGTATGAATTGTACGGAAGCTAGATGTTGGTCCATTTGTCTATCACTTTTGATGAGTTTAGTCCCAGTCCTTCCCTGTATCTCAGGTGAATGGCTTTGGTTCACTGCAGTATATATTGAATAAAGTAAATACTGCTTTTGTTGAAGCCCTGGAAGTTGTTTCCTTAAAACACTGATGGTCCTCGTTCCCGCTGGCATCCTGGGAGTGGTTGTGCCGAGTCTGGGATCTGTGTCCTTGGGCATCCTCTGGATTGGGGATGAGAGTACTGCAGGTGTCCTCCAGATATTTCCTTCAGCAGATCTACATCCTGACTTTTCCTTAACTATTTCCCACCATCTGTTTGATGTACATGTTTATGTACATCCACAAGCGTGTAAATTTAGTTATTACAATTGCAATACAGCGTTTTGTTCCTGGGGCTGTGTTGAGAAGGTTTAAGTGCAGTCTTTACTGATTCAAAAGGACCGTGGGGAAAGAATCTGTTTACTTAAATGTGGCAATTAAGTATTTGTTGTGTTGGCCTTATGAACTAGTGGATTTGATGCTTACATAAAACAATAAACCTGCATTACATGTGGGAGAAAGATAGATCTCTATAGCTGCCCTCACTGCAATAAAATCCTGAAAAACTGTAACGATGTATGAAGGTATTTTCTATTAGTGTCTTTGAAGGGGAGACTTCAGGAGGAGCCTGCTCCCCAAAGATTAAACCTGCAAAGAACGTAAAGGTTTAGCAGAGGGAGGTGGGGTGACGCTTCAGCGTTAGAGGGGTGTTAGAGGGGTGGCACAGGCTCGCCAGCCTGCCCAGCACAGCCTGCTGCGGACAGCATCCAGATTAATCACGGGGACGTCTCTAATCATCTTTCAGCGGCGATAGCAGGATTACAGCCCCCACTGAAACCTGCGAGCACGTGTATGTTTTGTTTTGCGTTTTTCCCCCTGAATTTTAAGGGGCTGAGGGCGGTAGGTGAGGAGCAGGATGGCTCTCCCGGCGGGAGGGTGCCCAGGAGGGCTGGGCGCTGCTCCCTCCCGGGGTGCCGCCGGGATGCGGCTGCTCACGGCGGGGGTCCCGGGGGGGCAGAG